>NC_092771.1:76016817-76304317 GCF_047496795.1 Chiloscyllium punctatum | reverse complement strand
TCACACCCCACTCTGTACCCTTCTCTCTCCCCCACTCTCTGACCCCCTCTCTCACCCCACTCTGTACACCTCTCTTTCTGTCCCCACTCACTGACCCCCACTACCTGCACCTCTTTCTGTCCCCCTCTCCCTCACACCCGCCTCTCTCTTTCTCCCTCTCTTTGTTCCTACATCTCTCTGCCCCCCTCTCTCTCTGCTCCCCTCTTTCTGTCCCCTTCTCTCTCTGTCCCCTTTTCTCTCTTACCTCCTCTCCCTCAGACCCCCTCACTCTGTCCCACTCTCTCTGCCCGTTTCTCTCTGTCCCCTCTCTGTCCCCTTCTATCTCCCCCACTCCCTGTGCCCATCTCTCTGTCGCCCTCTCCCTGTCCCCCCTCTCCCTCCCACCCGCCTCTATCTTTTCCCCTCTCTCTGTTCCCCTCTCTCTCTGCCCCCTCTCTGTCCTCCTCTCTCTCTGACCCCCTCACCCTGTCCCACTCTCTCTGCCCCCTTCTCTCTCTGCCCCTCTCTCTCTGTACCCTCTCTCTCTGTCCCCCTCTATCTCCCCCACTCTCTGTGCCCCTCTTTCTGTCCCCCTCTCTCTGACCCCCTCTATTTCCCCCACTCTCTGTCCCCCTCTCTCTGCCCCCCCTCTCTCTGCCCCCTCTGTCTGCCCCATCTCTCTGCCCCACACTGTCTCTGCCACCCTCTCTCTGCCCCCTTCTCTCTCTGTCCCCCTCTCTCTGTCATCCTCTCTTGTCGACATCTCTCTGCCCCCCTCTCTCTGCCCCCTTCCCTCTCTATCCCCTTCTGTCTCTCTCCACCCCTTCTCTCTGTCCCCCTCTCTCTGTCCCCCCCCCTCTCTGTCCCTCACTGTCTGCCCTCTCTCTCTGCTCCACTCTCTCTCTGCCCCTCTCTCTCTCTGTCCCTCTCTCTCTGACCCATCTCTCTGTTCCCCCCCTCTCTCTGTCTCCCTCTCTCTGTCCCCCCTCTGCCCCCCCGTCTCTCTGTCCCCCTCTATCTCCCCCACTCTCTGTCCCCCTCTCTATGTCCCCCTCTCTCTGACCCCCTCTACCTCGCCTTCTTTTTGTCCTCCCTCTCTGTCCCTCTCTATCTCCCCCACTCTCTATACTACTCACTCTGTACCATTCGCTCTGACCCCCTCTATCTCTCCCACTCTCTGTGCCCCTCTCTCTGTCCCCCTCCCTTTGACCACCTCTATCTCCCCCTCTCTCTGTCCCCTCTCTCTCTCTGTCCGCCCCTCTCTCTGTCCCCTCTCTCTCTGTCCCCTCTCTCTCTCTGTCCCCCTCTATCTCCCCCACTCTCTGTGCCCCTCTCTCTGTGCCCATCTCTCTGTCCCCCTCTCTCTGACCCCCTCTACCTCCCACTTTTTCTCTCCCCCCTCTCTGACCCCTCTATCTCCCCCACTCCCTGTGCCCCTCTCTCTCTTCCCCCTCTCTCTCTTCCCCCTCTCTCTGCCCCCTCTCTCTGCCCCTCTACCTCTGTCCCCTCTCTCTCTGTCCCTCTCTACCTCCCCCACTCTCTGTGTCCCTCTCTCTGTCCCCCCTCTCTGATCCCCTCTACCTCCCGCACTCTCTGTGCCCCTCCCTCTGTCCCCCTCTCTCTGACCCCCTCTACGTCCCCCTCTTTCTGTCCCCCCCTCTCTCACCCCCTCTACTTCCCCCTAACTCTGTCCCCCCTCTCTCTGTCCCCCCTCTCTCTGTCCCCCTCTCTCTCTGTTCCCTTCTCTCTCTGTCCCCCTCTGTCTGTCCCCCTTACTCTGTCCAACTCTCTCTGCCCCTCTCTCTCTGCTCCCCTCCATCCCACCTGCCTCTCTCTTTCTCCCTCTCTCCGTTCCCCCCTCTCTCTGCCACCCCTCTCTATGCCCCCCTCTCTGCCCACCTCTCCCTGCCCCCCTTTCTCTCTGTCCCCTCTCTCTCTGACCCCCTCTCTCTGTCCCCCTCTCTCTCTGTCCACCTCTCTCTGACCACCTCTATCTCCCCCACTCTCTGTCATCTCTTTCTGTCACCCTCGCTCTGCCCTCCTCTCTCTGTCCCCCTCTCAGTCACGCCTCTATATGTCCCCTCTCTCTCTGTCCCCCTCTTTCACATCCCCTCCATCTCCCCCACTCGCTGTCCCCTCTCTCTCTGTCTGCCTCTCTCTCTCATCCCCTCTCTCTGCCTCCATCTCTCTGTCTCCCTCTCTCTGTCACCCTCTCTCTGCCTCTTCTCTGTCCCCCCTCCCTCTGTCCCCCTCACTCTGACCCCCCTTTCTCTGTCCCTCTAACTCTGTCGCTCTCTCTACGCCCTCTCTGTCACCATCTCTCTGTCCCCCCTCCCTCTGTCCCCCTCTCTCTCTCTGTCACGCTCTCTCTGTCCCCCTCTCTCTGTCCCCCTGTCTCTGATCGCCCTCTCTCTGTCCCCCTCTCTTTCCCACCCGCTTCTCTCTGTCCCCCGCTCTCTGTCCCCCTCTGTCTGTCTCCATCTGTCTGTCCCCTTCTCTCTGTCCCCCTCTCTCTCCCACCCGCCTCTCTCTCACCTTCGCTCTCTGCCCCCCTCTGTCTGTCGCCCTCTCTCTGCTCCCCCCATCTCCCATCCGCTTCCCTCTATCCCCCCTCTTTGGCCCCCTCTCTCTCTGCCCCCTCTCTGTCCCACGCTCTCTCCCACCAGCCTCTCTCTGACCCCCTCTCTCTCTCCCACCTGCCTCTCTCTCTGTCCCCCTCTTTCTGTCCCCCTCTCTCTCTCTGCCCCCTCACTCTCTCCCCCTCTCTCTCTCCCCCCTCTCTGCCCCCCCTCTGTCTCCCTCACTTTCCGTCCCCCCCTCTGTCCCCCACTCTCTCTGTTCCCCACTCTCTCTGTCCCCTACTATCTCCATCCCCCCACTCTCTGAACCCCTCTCCCACCCCACTCTGTACCCTTCTCTCTCCCCCACTCTCTGACCCCCTCTCTCACCCCACTCTGTACCCCTCTCTTTCTGTCCCCACTCACTGACCCCTACTACCTGCCCCTCTTTCTGTCCCCCTCTCCCTCACACCCGCCCCTCTCTTTCTCCCTCTCTCTGTTCCTCCATCTCTCTGCCCCCTCTCTCTGCCCCCCTCTCTCTCTGCTCCCCTCTTTCTGTCCCCTTCTCTCTCTGTCCCCTTCTCTCTCTGACCCCCCTCCCTCTGACCCTCTCTCTCTGTCCCACTCTCTCTGCCCCTCTGTCTCTGTCCCCTCTCTGTCCCCTTCTATCTCCCCCACTCTCTGTGCCCCTCTCTCTGTCGCCCTCTCCCTGTCCCCCCTCTCCATCCCACCCGCCTCTATCTTTTCCCCTCTCTCTGTTCCCCACTCTCTCTGCCCCCTTCTCTCTCTGCCCCACTCTCTCTGTCCCCTCTCTCTCTGTCACCCTCTATCTCCCCCACTCTCTGTGCCCCACTTTCTGTCCCCCTCTCTCTGAACCCCTCTATTTCCCCCACTCTCTCTCCCCTCTCTCTGTTCCCCCTCTCTCTACCCCATCTCTCTGCCCCACTCTGTCTCTGCCACCCTCTCTCTGCCCCTTCTCTCTCTGTCCCCCTCTCTCTGTCATCCTCTCTTGTCGCCATTTCTCTGCCCCCCTCTCTCTGCCCCCTTCGCTCTCAATCCCCTTCTCTCTCTCCACCCCTTCTCTCTGTCCCACTCTCTCTGTCCCCCTCTCTCTCTGTCTCCCTCTCTCTGTCCCCTCTCTCTCTGTCACTCTCTCTCTGCCCCCTCTCTCTCTGACCCTCTCTCTCTGTTCCCCTCTCTCTGTCTCCCTCTCTCTCGCCCCCCTCCCTCTCTGCCCCCTCTCTCTCTGCCACCTCTCTCTGTCCCCTCTCTCTCTGTTCCCCTCTCTCTGTCCACTCTCTCTCTGTCCCCTGTCTCTGTGTTCCCCTCTCTCTGTCCCCCTCTCTCTCTGTCATCCTCTCTTTGTCGCCATCTCTCTGTCCCCTTCTCTCTCTATCCCCTTCTCTCTCTGTCACCCCTCTCTCTGTCCCCCCTCTCTCTGTCCACCCTCTCTCTCACTGTCCCTCCCCTCTGTCGCCTTCTCTCTGACCCCTCTCTCTCTGTCCCCTCTCTCTCTGTCCCCCTCTCTCTCTGTCATCCTCTCTTTGTCGCCATCTCTCTGTCCCCTTCTCTCTCTATCCCCTTCTCTCTCTGTCACCCCTCTCTCTGTCCCCCCTCTCTCTGTCCACCCTCTCTCTCACTGTCCCTCCCCTCTGTCGCCTTCTCTCTGACCCCTCTCTCTCTGTCCCCTCTCTCTCTGTCCTGCCCTCTCTCTGTCCACTTCTCTCTCTCCTTCCCTCTCTGTCCCCCTCTCTGTCCCGCTCTCTCTGCCTCCCCCTCTCTGTCCACCCCTCTCTCTGTCCCCCCTCTCTCTCTGTCTCCCTCTCTCTCTGTTTCCCTCTCTCTCTGCCCCCCTCTTTCTGTCCCCCCGTCCCTCTCTCTCTCTGTCCCCTTTCTCTCTCTGTCCCTCTCTCTCACTGTCCCCCACCCGTCGCCTTCTCTCTGACCCCTCTCTCTCTGTCCCCTCTCTCTCTGTCCACTTCTCTCTCTGTCCCCCTCTCTCTGTCCCCCCCGTCCCCCCTCTCTGTACCCCCCTCTGTCCGCCCCCTCTGCCCCCTCTCTGTTCCCCGCTCTCTTTCCCCCTCTCTCTCTCTGCCCCCTCTCTCTGCCCCTCTCTCTCTGTCCCCCACTCCCTCTGTTCCTCTCTCTCTGTCCCCCTCTCTATCTGTCCCCCTCTCTCTCTGTCCCCTCCCTCTCTGCCCCCTCTCTCTGCCCCCTCTCTCTCTGTCCCCTCTCTCTCTTACCCCTCTCTCTCTGTTCCCCTCTCTCTCTGCCCCCGCTCTCTCTGCCCCCTCTCTCTGCCCTCCCTTGTCTGCCCCCTCTCTCTGCTCCACACTCTCTCTGCCCCTCTCTCTCTGCCCCCTCTCTCTGCCCCCTCTCTCTCTGCCCCCTCTCTCTCTTACCCCTCTCTCTCTGTTCCCCTCTCTCTCTGCCCCCTCTCTCTGCTCCACACTCTCTCTGCCCCTCTCTCTCTGCCCCCTCTCTCTCTTACCCCTCTCTCTCTGTTCCCCTCTCTCTCTGTCTCCCTCTCTCTCTGTTCCCCTCTCTTTCTGCCGTCCCTTTATCTCTCGCTCTCTCTGCCCCCTCTCTCTCTGCCCCCTCTCTCTCTGTCCCCCTCCGTCTCTGTCCCCCTCTCTCTCTTTCCCCTTCTCTCTCTGTCGCTCTCTCTCTGCCCCCTCTCTCTCTGCCCCCTCTCTCTCTGTCCCCGTCTCTCTGTTCCCCTCTCTCGGTCCCCTCTCTCTCTGTCCACCTCTTTCTCTGTCCCCTTCTCTCTCCGCACCCCCTCTCTCTGACCCCCTCTCTCTCTGTCCCCTCTCTCTCTGTCCCCGTCTCTCTGTTCCCCTCTCTCTGTCCCCTTCTCTCTCTATCCCCTTCTCTCTCTGTCACACCTCTCTCTGTCCCCCCTCTCTCTGTCCACCCTCTCTCTCACTGTGCCCCCCCCCCCGTCGCCTTCTCTCTGACCCCTCTCTCTCTGTCCCATCTCTCTCTGTCCTGCCCTCTCTCTGTCCACTTCTCTCTCGGTCCCCCTCTCTCTGTCCCCCCCTCTCTGTCCCCCCTCCCTGTACCCCCCCTCTGTCGACCCCCTCTGCCCCCCTCTCTGTCCCCCCCTCTCTGCCCCCCTCGCTCTGTCTCCCTCTCTCTGTCCCCCCTCTCTCTGTCTCCCTCTCTCTATCCCCCGCCTCTCTCTGTCCCCCTGTCCCCCTCTCTCTCTGTCCCCCTCTCTCTCTGTCCTCCCTCTCTCTGTCCCCCGCCTCTCTCTGTCCCCCCGTCCCCCTCTCTCTCTGCCCCCTCTATTTGTCCCCCCCTCTCTATCCTTCCCTCCCTCTGTCGCCCCCCTCTCTCTGACCCCCTCTCTGTGTGTCCCTCTCTCTCTGTCCCCCCGTTCTCTGTCCCCCTCTCTCCTTTACCCCCTTCTCTCTGTGCCCCCTCTCTGTCCTCCTCTCTCTGTCTCCCCCCTCTCTCTGTCCCCCCACTGTCTGTCCTCCTCTCTCTGTTCCCCCCTCTCTCTGCCCCCTCTGTTTGTGTTCCCCTCTCTCTGTGTTCCCCTCTGTCTCTATCTCCCTCTCTCTCTCTCCCCCCTCTCTCTCGCGCTCTCTCTGCTACCCACTCTCTCTGCCCCCCTCTCTCTCTGTCCCCCACACTCTCTGTCCCCCTCTCTCTCTGTCCCCTTCTCTCTCTGTCCCTCTCACACTGCCCCCTCTCTCTCTCGCCTTCTCTCTGCCCCCCCCGCGCCCCCTCTCTCTCTGCTCCCCTCTCTCTCTGCCCCCGCTCTCTCTGCCCCCTCTCTCTGTCCCCCCCTCTCTCTGTCCCCTCTCTCTCTGTCCCCTCTCTCTCTGTTCCACTCTCTCTCTGTCCCCTTCTCTCTCTGTCCCCCTCCCTCTCTGTCCCCCTCTCTCTCTTTCCCCTTCTCTCTCTGTCGCTCTCTCTCTGCCCCCTCTCTCTCTGTCCCCTCTCTCTCTGTCCCCGTCTCTCTGTTTTCCTCTCTCTGTCCCCTCTCTCTCTGTCCACCTCTTTCTCTGTCCCCTTCTCTCTCCGCACCCCCTCTCTCTGACCCCCTCTCTCTCTGCCCCCTTCTCTCTCTGTCCCCTCTCTCTCTGTCCCCGTCTCTCTGTTCCCCTCTCTCTGTCCCCTTCTCTCTCTATCCCCTTCTCTCTCTGTCACACCTCTCTCTGTCCCCCCTCTCTCTGTCCACCCTCTCTCTCACTGTGCCCCCCCCCGTCGCCTTCTCTCTGACCCCTCTCTCTCTGTCCCATCTCTCTCTGCCCTGCCCTCTCTCTGTCCACTTCTCTCTCGGTCCCCCTCTCTCTGTCCCCCCCTCTCTGTCCCCCCTCCCTGTACCCCCCTCTGTCGACCCCCTCTGCCCCCCTCTCTGTCCCCACCTCTCTGCCCCCCTCGCTCTGTCTCCCTCTCTCTGTCCCCCCCTCTCTGTCTCCCTCTCTCTGTCCCCCGCCTCTCTCTGTCCCCTGTCCCCCTCTCTCTCTGTCCCCCTCTCTCTCTGTCCTCCCTCTCTCTGTCCCCCGCCTCTCTCTGTCCCCCCGTCCCCCTCTCTCTCTGCCCCCTCTATTTGTCGCCCCCTCTCTCTATCCTTCCCTGTCTCTGTCGCCCCCCTCTCTCTGACCCCCTCTCTGTGTGTCCCTCTCTCTCTGTCCCCCCGTTCTCTGTCCCCCTCTCTCTGTCTCCCCCCTCTCTCTGTCCCCCCACTGTCTGTCCTCCTCTCTCTGTTCCCCCCTCTCTCTGCCCCCTCTGTCTGTGTTCCCCTCTCTCTGTGTTCCCCTCTGTCTCTATCTCCCTCTCTCTCTCTCCCCTCTCTCTCTCGCGCTCTCTCTGCTACCCACTCTCTCTGTCCCCCTCTCTCTGCCCCCCTCTCTCTCTGTCCCCCACACTCTCTGTCCCTCTCTCTCTGTCCCCTTCTCTCTCTGTCCCTCTCACACTGCCCCCCCCCTCTCTCGCCTTCTCTCTGCCCCCCCCGCGCCCCCTCTCTCTCTGCTCCCCTCTCTCTCTGCCCCCTCTCTCTCTGCCCCCTCTCTCTGTCCCCCTCTCTCTCTGTCCCCTCTCTCTCTGTCCCCTCTCTCTCTGTTCCCCTCTCTCTCTGTCCCCTTCTCTCTCTGTCCCCCTCTCTCTCTGTCCCCCTCTCTCTCTGTCCCTCCTCTCTCTGTCCCCCTCTCTCTCTGTCCCCTCTCTCTGTCCCCTTCTCTCTGTCTCTCTCTCTCTCTGCCCCGCTCTCTCTCTCCCCCTCTCTCTCTGTCCCCTCCTCTCTCTCCCCCCCTCTCTCTGTCCCCTTCTCTCTCTGTCCCCCTCTCTCTGTCCCCATCTCTCTCTGTCCCCTCTCTCTCTGTTCCCGTCTCTCTCCGTCTCCCTCTCTCTCCGCCCCCCTCTCTCTCGCTCTCTCTCTGCCCCCTCTCTCTGCCCCCCTCTCTCTCTGCCCCCTCTCTCTCTGCCCCCCTCTCTCTCTGTCCCCCACTCTCTCTGTTCCCCTCTCTCTGTGTTCCCCTCTCTCTTTGTCTCCCTCTCTCTCTGTCTCCCTGTCTCTCTGTGTGTCTCTCTCTCTGTCCCCCACATTCTCTGTCACCCTCTCTCTCTCCCCCTCTCTCTCTGTCCCTCTCTCTCCCTCTCCCCCTCTCTCTCTGTCCCCTTCTCTCTCTGTCCCCTCTCTCTCTATTCCCCTCTCGCTCTGTCTCCCTCTCTCTGTCCTCCTCTCTCTCTGCCCCCCTCTCACTCTCGCTCTCTCTCTTCCCCCCTCTCTCTCTGCCCCCTCTCTCTCTGCCCCCCTCTCTCTCTCCCCTCCTCTCTCTCTCTGTCCCCCACTCTCTCTGTTCCTCTCTCTCTCTGTTCCCCTCTCTCTTTGTCTCCCTCTCTCTCTGTCTCTCTCTCTCTCTGTCTCCCTCGCTCTCTCTGTCCCTTCATTCTCTGTCACCCTCTCTCTCTGTCCCCTCTCTCTCTGTCCCCCTCTCTCTCTGACCCCTCTCTCATTATGTCCTCCCCTAATTGTGTCTCTCTCCCTCCCTCACCTTATCTCTCCCTTCCCTCTCTCTCTGTCTTTCCCTGCTCCTTCGCTCTCCCTCCATCTTCTCTCACTCTCGATCCCCCTATCTTGCTCTCTCTCTCTCCACCACCCTCCGTTTCTCTCTAACTGAATCTCTCTCCCTTCTGTCCCGCCCTACTCTCTCTCTCTGACACACTCTGTCTCCCTGGTCCTTCCCTCTCCCTCTGACCCAGAGACTGCAGGCTGGTGGTGAGTCTGCTTGTGGGGGGGAGGGGGGGGCGTGTGGGTGTGAGATGATCGAGAGATGTGGGAAGTGGGAGGTGGGGAAAATGGGGTAGAGCCAGAATTGTGAGAAGGAGATAGAGAGAGTGAGGGTGAGGGGGAGAGAGAAGAATGGAGGCAGGTGGATAAATTCATGTTGTGGGTGTGAGAGAGAGAGGGGGAGAGTGAGGCAGAAAGAATAGTGGAGGCAGATGGAGAAACCGGGGTTGGGGGCTGTCTGAGAGGGGACCAGAGAGAGTGAAAGGGAGAGTTGGTGAGAAACAGACATGAGCAGAAAGAGAGAGAGGGAGAGAATTCAGGAGGAAAAGTGGGGGTGAGGAATTGGGGAGGCCAGGTTGGAATGGGGGGGGTCAGAGGGAGTTAAACCCAGCTCCTGAGCTCAGGGCCCGGTGCCCTCCCCTTCACTGAGGACCAGGACTTGGGACTGAGTCTGACTCTCTCCAGCTCAGCTTCTCCAACACAAAGACACACAACAACATCGGTCACTCTGCTGCTCGGCATGCTTTAATCAACATTTTTATTAGTTACAAATGGAAGTGATGGATACAGTCAGTGGGATGGTGCCTTTTCTCACTGGCCCCTGAGTTGTGAGAAACATTGAAATGTTTCCCTGTTACTCCCCTGTGGGATAAGGATGGACAAACCAGCGCTACCCTCAGTCTGTTACCATAGCGACAGGTGGTTCCATCACTGAAACACTGAACTGAAATGAGAAAATCCTGGATGGATTGATTAATGTGGGAATTTGATGGATGGATGGATTTGGGTGAAGGGATATTTCAGCACATTCTTCAGCTGCTGCCTGAACTTAGTCTGGGTCACGGCATAAATCGCGGTGTTTGTGCAGCAACTGAGGAGCTGCAGCATGAAGCCCAATTCCCGCACAAAGTCATTGAGATACACAGACTCATACCCAAAATCATACATCGGTGCCCATATAGAATACAACATTAACATTGACCATAACAGGATGAAATTGGCCGAGATAACAAAGAGTAAAATGATGGATTTTTTTCGGTTTCTCATTTCAGTGTCAGACTGAGTGTCCCCATTGGTGTGAGCGCGGAGTCTCCTGCGGGCTCTGCTCGTCACTAAAATGTGTCTGACAGTGAGAACATTGAGCAGCAGAATCAGGAGAAATGGGACACACGGGGTTAGAATGTGGTGGAGGAACTCGATTGTGACCCAGACACTGGAGAATAGAACAGCGTCTGTTACCTCACAAAACCAGGGGCCGTTCATCAGCAAATACCGAGCCTCGATCATAAAATACCAGAAAATGTTCTTTAAACCGCTCAGCACAGTCACTGCTCCCAGAACCACAGCCGCCGTTTTCTCACTGCAATATTTACTTTTCAGCTTCTGGCAACAAATGGCCACAAACCGATCAAAGGTGAAAGTGACGGTGAACCAGACAGAGCAGTCAGTGGCTGCATAAAGCAGGACGGCGTGGATATTACACACGGGGACGGAGTCCATCAGGAAATAAAACTGTTCCCGATAAACAATGGGAATGTGTCTCAGGATCAGGTCGAGGATAATGACCAGGAGATCCGCCGCTGCCATGGCCCCCAGGTAACGTCTGACACATGGAGACAATCCACAATCTTTATAAAGCAGGACGTAGATGGTCACTACGTTAACTGTGAGGAAGGAAAACAAACCCATTATCCATCAGCCTGGAGGCAAAGGGACCCGTTTGATCGGGGACCCAGTGAGATTTTCAAATGTGTCCCTGTATTCAGGGATTTATTAAAATAATTGGAGCTGGAATAACAAATGGGAAGGTCGGAATTACTGATCAAAATGTGACATTAACCACAACAAACCCTCCCTCCCCAAACACACAGAGACACATCCATAAGGACAGATGGTTTCTAGAACATTCCCACACACTCGATCACTCGAGAGCAGACACAGGTCACTCCTTCCCAGTTCCTAATACGGAGGGTGGAAACGTTGCTGTCCTGAAGGATTCTGTCCCAGTTTCCTGAAGTCAAACGGAGTTTGGGAATTTCTGTATTTTGGTCTAAATTGTGGTCGATCCTGTGTCGTGAAGAAATGTAAACGCAGGGAAAACGTATCCACCCCTTTAACTGCTTGAGGGGCCTTCGGAACAGTGTCTCCTTCTCCCTGGAACAGGATCTCTTCCCTCGGGATCTTATCGTTTGTTTGTGAATGGCCGGACGTCAGTGAATTGAATTGTCAGTTCTAGAATGTCGGGGACAGAACGTTCCGGGAAACCCCTTGACCTGTCCATCACCTTTCACCCCTACCCACCCCACCAACATGATGTCCTGTACCTGGACACACTGTAACATTAATGGGGTGAGAGACGGAGGATCCTATCACAGGAACGGGAATTAAAGGCATTGCAGGATCAGCTGAAATGGTTAGATATACCACATTCTCAATCCACCTCACAGAACCAGCCCAGACACCATACACCCAGAGGAAATATCTGTTCACCGTGGAACATTGTACAGGCCAGGCCAGTGTACTGCTCAGTACAACCCAGCAATCTGTCCAGATTCATCCATTACACTGGTCAATACAACCCAGCAATCTGGCCAGAGTGGAACACTGTGCAGATCAGATCAAAACATTGATCTATAAACCCAGACCATATATATTTGTCCAGCACGGGGAGCTGTGTAGACCACAGCAGGGCATTGATCTATAAACCTGGACTAGATACCTGTACAGGACGCGGAGCTGTGCAGACCACAGCAGTGCATTGATCTATAAACCCGGACTAGATACCTGTCCAGGACGGGGAGCTGTGTAGACCACAGCAGTGAATTGATTTATAAACCTGGACTAGATATCTGTCCAGCACAGGGAGCTGTGTCGACCACAGCAGTGCATTGATCTATAAACCCAGACTCGATATCTGTCCAGCACAGGGAGCTGTGCAGACCACAGCAGGGCACTAATGTGTGAACCTGAAACAAATATCTATCCAGCATGGGGAGCTGCACAGACCACATCATTGCAGTATCTATAAACCTCAACCAGATAGTCTGACCAGCTCAGCGACCTGTGCAGTGATCACCCGTGAATTAATTTGTAACCCAGGAGCAGTTACCCTCCCAGCATGTCGGACTGTGTACACCACCCCAGTACATTGATCTGTAACCCAGGAGCAGTTACCGTCCCAGCATGTAGGACTATGTACCCCACCCCAGTGCATTGATCAGTAGACCAGGAGCAGTTACCCTCCCAGCATGTAGGACTGTGTACCCCACCCCAGTACATTGATCTGTAACCCAGGAGCAGTTACCGTCCCAGCATGTAGGACTATGTACCCCACCCCAGTGCATTGATCAGTAGACCAGGAGCAGTTACCCTCCCAGCATGTCGGACTGTGTACCCCACCCCAGTGCATTGATCAGTAAACCAGGAGCAGTTACCCTCCCAGCATGTAGGACTGTGTACACCACCCCAGTACATTGATGTGTAAACCAGGAGCAGTTACCTCCCAGCATGTAAGACTGTGTACCCCACCCCAGGGCATTGCTCAGTGACACTGTGTTAGATCATTGCCCAGCGCGGGGAAACTAGCAGCCCATGCTGGAAGTGACTGGATGTGCAGCTCACACCCATTTACAGCTCCATATCTCCATTGTTGCCCTGACAAGGGGCTGCTGTGGTTGTGAACATCACTGCCAGAGAGACAAGGCGGCGGAATCAGTTTAATATCATCACATGGGAGGGGCTTGGGGTATAAACAGAGAGGGGCAGACTGAGAGACCGTGTCATGGACGGATGTGTTCCCAGGTTTCAGAATGCTGAAATGTAGACACTACGGTAACATCCTGTAATATGAGCCAGTCTTCCCAGGAAAGATGGGAAAAAGGGATATTGGTGTGAAGTCAGATGATCATTTGTTGTGCATCTTTGTAACTGCAATTAGTTTCAACAGAATCGACGCCTCATTTGGGCAGATTCTAACAATAATTTATCTTTGTTTGATTTTCCTTGAGTGTGACAGAGGGATCGTCCTCACGAGGCTGAGCTCATTTCCTGGTGCTATTGAACTCACCTCATTATCTACCCACCCCACCCCATGGTGTCCCCCTCATTCATTACCAGCCCGATTCTCTCACCCATCATGGCTGGAGGTGCTCACCATCTCCCGGGTGCCCCTGATATTCTCTGATTCCTGACACTGGTGCCATCTTTAAAAGGCCAAGGGGCACACCGTTGAGCTTTCTCAGTTTGGAGCTGCCCTGCACAGTTTACCCCGAGCATGGCAGATAAGGGGCAATGACACCACGGTTTGCCGACAGGGGAACAGAGGTCCTGGTGGAGGGGCTAGTACAGAGGGGACCATTCACTTCCCAGAGGGGGCGACACCACCAGACCCATCGAGCCTGGTCTGAGCTCCCCACCCAGCTCGTGCAGTATCTGCGGTCTGAAGAAAAGTCCAGCAATACAGCACAAGCATCAATAACCTTCCCCACTCTGTCAGGATAAGGGTCACTGTATTCTCTCTGCTCCCTCACACTCACTGTATATCTGTTATACCACCGACCCCCGAACAAGGCTCATGTCCACCACTCTCACTACTGCATGCAGCACCTTATCTCTCTGTCTCTGTCTCTGTCTCTGTCTCTCTCTCCCCCTCTCTCCCCCCCCCCTCCACTTCACCCCCACACTAATATCACTGCATGGATTCAACACTGTGGACTGACTCCCTCCGGACACCTCACCATGACCCCCCTCCCCACCTACACTAACACTAACAGCAGGGTCACCCACTCCCACCCTCACTCTCTCCGTCCCTTTCTCCCATTCCAAGAGAAACAGCCTGGAATAGAACAGAAATGGCCAAGGCGGGTCGTGGAGTGCCCGATATACGTTCCCTCGCCCCCTTCCCCCCGCCATGTGGGGAGGATCCTGGTACGAGCTGGAGGGGACCGGGACGTCTCGTGTGGAGATTCTGATACATCTGCCTCCCACCGACCGAGTCAGGAGCAATGTTCAGTGAAGGGCAATTCTCACTTTAAACCCACTGGCAGCTCCGTTTCCCCCCGGCACAACTTAGAAGCTGTGGCCCTGATGCCATCTCCCTTTTGTCTCGAGCTGGTACAAATGGAATCCCCATGGCTTCGGTGGGCAGGACGGTGGGCTTACAACACATCGTCACCACCACCTCCCAGGAAGGGAGCACGGAGACTCCCTCCTACACCTCCCCCTGTAAACAGCTCAGATACTGAAACTAATCTGTGATAGTTACTGCTCTCCCCACTTGTCCTGATATCTTCAACAATCTGTGCTCATACACCCAGGACTCCCTGCTCCTGCAGCCCCTTTATAATGGCACAGCCTGTTTTAAACTGTCTTTCATTGTCTTTCCTACCAAAGTGCATCACCTCACACTGCTCTGCCGTGATCCCCATCTGCCTTACACCTGAACACTACACCAATGTGTGATTGTCCTGTTAGAGTTCCACACTCTCCTCCATAGACTTCAGAGTTCTTCCAGGTTCGGTGCCATCTACAAACATTGAGATTGTTATAGTGTCACAGTCCCCATGAAACAACTGAAATCCTGCCCCACACACATGAGTCTGAGCAAGTGAAATACTGATATATTCCCACGGACGGAGTTGAATAATGACATACTGTCAATGGAGCAACAAAAATCCTGACACATACGAGACAGAGTAGATGAAATATTGACAAACCACAGAGCAAGAGAAATCGGATAGGATCTACTTATCGATATTCATCAGGGTATAATGTGATGAAGTTGAAAGTGTGTATTGTACCTTTAAGAGAGAGGGAAAGCTGTTCTGAACTGAGAGCTTATAATCACCTGAGATATGAGAAGATGGCAGACCCAGAAACAGTATATTGCTATAGAGCTAGAGTCGGGTAATAAGCAGTTAAGAGAAAGGGGGTGACAGAGTTGTGAATAATTTATGTAAAATGTTCACTTTCAGAGTCAAAATATAAATTGATGTTTTTATTTAAACAGTGGAATTTGGCAGATCTGTCTATCATACTTAAATAGTTTATGAGGCGACTTGAGCATTTCTTTATGTTTCATTTAAGTTACCAGATGAGCTTCACGCCGTGCCCTAACCATTCCCGTGTGTGTATCTGTGTGTCTCTGGGTGGGGCAGGCCTGCCACTCTGTGGTGCTTAAAGTGATGCAATGCCACCCTCTGCTGGCCTCCACACGCCACTGCACAGGCATTGGCAGAGGGTGAAAACCATTCATTCAGAGAGGGGGAGAGAGAGGGCAGCGGTTCACAGCACCATCCAAACTGATGTCTTATCCATGGACTGATCTAAATGTCCTTTAAACGTTGTAACTGTCTCTGCTTTCACCACTTCCTCTGGAAGTTCATTCCACACACAAGCCAGATCAAAATATTTACCTCTCATGACTTTTGTAAAACTTTTTCCTCGCAGTTAAAATATCCCTCAGTTTTGAATCCACAATTCTAGGGAAAAGACATCAGCCCTTTAGCTTATCTGTACCCCTCATTATTTTATAAACCTCTGCAAAGTTACCCCTTAATCTCATATTCTCCAGTGAAAAAAAGTCCCAGCCTATCCAGCCTCTCCTTATAGCTCTTTCCCTCCATTCCCTGCAATATCCAGGTTAATCTCTTCTGAACCCTTTCCAGCTTAATAATATCAAGGTCAGTAATATCTGGGTGAATAGTCAAGGTATTTTCTAAGGGTACGGGGAGTCCACCCAGAGGGTGGTGTGCCTATGGAATAAGCAGGAGGTTGACCAGACTGGACACAGTATTCCAGAAGAGGTTCCACCAATATCCTTCACAACCACTACATGACGTCCCAATTCCGATACTCAAAGTTCTGACCATTGCAGACAAATGTGTTAAACACCTTTTTAACCGCACTATCTATATGAAATGCAAATGTTAAAGGACTGTACCTGACGGCCTAGGCCTCTGTTCTACAACACTGCCAAAGACTCTACTTTTAATTGTATAGGTCCTGCTGTTGTTTGATTTACCAAATCCAATATCTTGCATTAATCCAAACTAAACTCCATCTGCCACCCCTCAGCCCAGTGAGTGATATTACTGCCACCTCACCCTCCCCCTTCAATTTAAAAATGCCCATCCCTCTCCAGGAAGCCTGCACACTCCAGCCTTGAGTTTCACAAAGACCCTGAGCTTGGTTTGCCTTGTGTGGTTAGGGGGAGGAGGGACAGATTGCAGACACAGTCAGTGGGGAGGAGAGGCTGGACAGTAATCAGCGGCTTGGTTACATTTCATGGTTTTAGGAAGAGGGCAGTTGCACGTTAGAGTGGGTAATAGTGATCGGTGTTTTGGGACCAGAAATTAAGCTCTTCCTTCAACTCTAGTGTTCAGTAATAAATATCCATTTGAGACCCTTCATTGTGCAGAGTGTGTCTGCAGGATTTCTTTCTCAAATATTGCAGACTACAGACAATAGCGATTAAAGATGCTCATAGTTAATTTTGATAGCACAGCATGTACACTCAACATCCGACGGTTGTGACAAATATCTTGCATTTGTTTAACAATACAAAGTGTTTTGTGTAGTTCAGTAATGGGAACCTGATTATAATAAATCCACACCGAGCTGAAAGTGGGCACTAAAATATGACCCAAAGTCTGGGTATGGTTGTGTAATGGGTAGTTTCCCAGTCTCTGAGCCAGAGCTCTGAATTTGATTCGAATTCCTGAACTTGTTTGGTAGTTTTCCTAGCTCTGGACTAGAAGGCCTGGATTCAAGTCCTACCTGTTGCAGAGGTATGTCCCAGCATGTCAGAACAGGCTGATGAACAAACACACAGGACAATACTGTTACAGCTTTATGGGTATTGCTAGTGTCCCTGCCTCCGGGCACAAAGGTCTAGGTGTAAAGCCCACAGAAGTGTCTCATGATACCTCTGAACAAACTGATTAAAATGGATTTAGAATTGTGACTTGATGGAGAAGGAAGAGGTGTCAGTATTAAATTTCAGAATTTAGGTCTGGGATGACTGAAAGTACAGCCATTCGTGTTGATTGGAGTCACATTTTGCAGCAGTAAAGGTTTATAAAATCAGAACGGTCATGGATAGAGTGAGTAGTCAGGGTTTTTCCCCAGGTTAGGGGCATCCAAAACCAGAGGGCCATTGGTTGAATGTGAGAGGGGAAAGATTTTCATGAGACCTAAAGGGCACCTTTTCACACAGAGGGTGGTGTGTGTATGGAATGAGCTGCCAGAGGAAGCGGTGCAAGATGGTAGAACTACAGCATGTAAAAGGCATCTGGATGCTGACAGACCTGCCGAGCTGTTCCAGCAATTTCTGTATTTCTTTTAAAAATGCATTCATTTTAACAAAGGTATTCTGAATACATTAAACATTTTATTTTTTAATGACGCAGTGCCATGTAAACATATTTAAAATCGAACGAGACCATTTTCTGCTAAGGGTATGGCTCTGTGTATGACAACAGCAATGATGAACCTACATGGAACAGGGAATGTGATGGAGACATAGTTGGACACTGTACAAGGAGACCTCACGTGACCCAATTTGGGAGAGGATGACATTACTGTGTGATTCAGCTCAGAGAGGGAGAAAATGTAATCTGCCTGAGAAGGAATGGTCTATTACACTCTCTCTCCTTCATTGTTCTTCATCACAACAATGTGTGCGAGCGAAAAAAAAATCTCTACAGTCATCGTTACCATTCTTATAGAAATCCCTACAGTGTTGAAACAGGAATTCGGCCCAACAAATCAATACCAATCTTCCCAAACCATTCACCTATATATACACCTGGCTAATGGTCCTAACCTAGAAATCCCTGAACACTACACACAATTTAGCATGACCCATCCACCGAACCTACACAGTTTGAGCTGTGGTAGGAAACTGGATCACCCATTTGAAGCTCACACAGGAAAGTGGAGAATGTGTAAACTCCACACAGACAGTCACCCAAGGTTGGAATTGAACCCAAGTCTCTGATGCTTTGAGGCAGCAGTGCGAACCACCGTGCGATCCTTTGGATGATCCCTGACCAGAATTCATTGGAATCTCCTCACTGCCTAAAGCAAAGGGAATTCAGCCAAATCCAACTCTCCCAGGATGAAATCCCATTGCTAGCAACTGTGTGAGTACAATATCCTCAGAAGCAGAATAACGTTTTGTACAATCACTCAATTTTTCATTTTGTCATGGGTTCCAATAATATCTGGACCGAAATATTAATTATATATTTGCAATATCCAAACAGTTGCCATTCATCTTTCCATCATAGTTTGAGTAACATTGCTCTGGATCATAAACGTGCTATTTGAGCAGATTAAAGAAACTAACCTGAATTGTTCCTAAAACTGACCCTGACCCCGTCTGAGACCGATATCATCAGCCATATCACCAACCTGGTTACATTTAACATTTGTTGTGAGCAGTGGAGGAGTGGGACTAGAAAAGGAAACAGTGACCCCACAAAGCCGGGGAACTATAGACCGGTGAGCCTGATGTCAGCAGTGGGTAAGTTGTTGGAGGGGATTCTGAGGGATAGCATTTACATACATTTGGGAAGGCAAGGGCTGATCGGGGTAGACAACGTGGCTTTCTGCATGGGAAATCACGTCTCATTAATTTGGTTGAGTTTTTTGAAGAGGTGACAAAGAAGATTGATGAAGGCAATTTGGTAGACATTGTCTATATGGACTTCAGCAAGGTGTTCATTTAAAGAACAAAGACCAAAGAAAATTTCCAACCCAGGAACAGGCCCTTCGCCCTCCAAGCCTGAGCCGATCCAAATGTACTGTCTAAATCTGTTGGTCAATTCCTAAGTATCTGTATCCCTATGTTCCCCACCTCCTCATGCATCTGTCCAGACGCATCTGAAATGAATCTACCGTGCCTGCCTCTACTACCTCTGCTGGCAACGCGTTCCAAACGCTCCCCACCCTCTGTGTGAAGTACTTACAGCGTATATCCCCCTTAAACATCCCACCTCTCACTTTGGAAGCATGACCTCTCGTTTTTGAATCCTTCATCCTGGGGAAAAGCTTGTCTCTATCCATCCTGTCTATACCCTTCATGATTTTGCAAACCTCAATCAGGTCCCCCTCAATCTCCTTTTTTTCAAGTGAAAATAAACCAAACATACTCAGCCTCTCTTCATAGCTAGTATTTCATTCTGATTGGTAGACAGATTAGTAAGTCTCAGTCACATAAGATCCAGAAGAAGCTAGTCACAAATGGCTTGAAGGAAAAGGGATATTTTTCAGCCTGGAGGCTTGTGAGCAGCAGTGTGCTGTAAGAATCAGTATTGAGTTCACTGCATTTCATCATTTATGTAAAAGATTTGGATGTGAATATTGGGGCCATAGTTAGTAAGTTTACAGATTACATCAGAAAGGTGGTGTAGTAGATTATCTCAGAGCACAAGACCGCAATTAGATGGGACAAAGAGGCAAAGAGTAACACATGAAGTTTAATTTAGAGAAATATGAAGCTTTGCATTTTGGGAAGGCAAATCAGGGCAGACATTATATACTTCATGGTCAGGTCCTGAGGCATGTTGTGAAACAAAGGTGCATAGGGCTGCAGGTACATTGTTCCTTGAAAGTGGAGTCGCAATTAGACAGAGTGGTGCTGAACACATTTGGCACATTTGCCTTAATCAGTCAGAGCATTGAGTACAGGAGTTGTGGTGGTATGTTGTATCTGTACAGGACGTTGGTGAGGCCACTTTAAGAATACTGCGTACAACTCGGTTTTCTGCAGAAATGACTTACAGGGATGTCCCAGGACTGGAGGTTTGAGCTTTAGGGAGAGGCTGGTTAGGTTGAGGTGTTTCCCCCCTGGAGTGTCAGAGGCTGTGGGGTGACATTATAGAGGTTTATAAAACCATCAGGGGCATGCATATTCTGAACAGCCACGTACTGCTCCCAAGGATAGGGGAGTCCAGAACAAGAGGGCATAGTTTGAAGGGGAGAGGGTGAATGATTTAGAAAGGACCTGAAGGTAAATGTTTCACACAGGGAGTGGTGTGTGTACAGAAAGTGCAGTCAGAGGATGTGGTCAAGGCGGGTACAATCGCACATTTAAAAAGTATCTGAAAGAGGAGAGATATTGGCCAAATGCTGGCAAATAGGACTGGATCAGATTTGATGTCTGATCGGAGTGAACAGATTGGACGAACGTGTCTGCTTTTGTTCTGCATGACTCTCTGGTTCTATAAGAGGGATGATGAAAAATTCTGTAAGGTCCTTTCAAGTCGGACTTCTCTTCTCTGGAAGTTTATCGTGCCTCTATGTTCACATTGATTGAAAGCTGCATTAGTTAAATATTTGGACAAAGAGGTGAGTCACAGATAATGGGATACAGACAGGAAAGTTGGGCTGAGACCCCAACCTGATCAGCCACAATTTACTGCCTGGTGGAGAAGGCTCATAGAGGAAGTGCTGAAGACGGTTACAATCGCACATTTAAAATGTATCTGAAAGAGGAAGGATATTTGCCAAATACTGGAAAATGGGACTAAATCAGATTTGATATCTGATCGGAGTGAACAGATTGGACTAATGGGTCTGTTTCCGTTCTGCATGACTCTCTGATTCTATAAGAGGGATGATGAAAAATTCTGAAAGGACATTTCAAGTCGGAATTCTCTTCAGTGGAAGATTATCGTTTCTCTATGATCACATTGATTGAAAGCTGCGTTAGTTAAATATTTGACAAAGAAGTATGTCATGCACAATGGGACGCAGACAGGAAAGTGGGGCTGAGACCACAACCTGATCAGCCACAATCTTAGTGTCTGGTGGAGAAGGCTCAAAGTATCTAATGACCCACTCCTGCTCCTCAGTCCCATGTTCCTGTGTTCCATTCAGCCCCTCAAACCTGCTAGACAGGAGCAGTTGGAGGCCACTTACTCCTATAACCTGTTGCACAGAAACACAGAAGACCATTCAGTCCCTCAAGACTGTCCCACATGCTTTGACATGATTTGGGAAATGTAATTGGAAAATCCAGGCTGGGTATGAAAGAGGCCCCTCATGTCTCATGAGAAAGCTTCCCCTATCTGCAGCTTGTGCTCCATTTGTTGGTCATGTTGTCGACCCAGATTCACTGTGAATACAGCCCACATACCTCACCCATAGATGGCTCACAAAATCATCTGGTCTCCCTGACTTCAATATGCAATACCAGAACAAAAATAACAACCACTAACTTTCCAATAACAGAATGTGAGAACATCAGAAACAGGGGCATGTTGTTCACTCTCCTAACCTGCCTGCCCTTCACTAAGATCATGGCTGATCTGCTCCTGGCCTCAAATCCTCTTTCATACCCAACTCTTCATAGCCCTCAACTCTCTGACAGATCGATATCCATCTATTTCCTCTTCAAATACTTTCAGTCATCTCGCTCCCCGAACACTCTTGAGAAGAGTAATCCTGACATTCAATACCACCTGTCTGAAGAAACCATGTGCTGCTCCTATATCATGGCTTATTGATGCGAACAAAAGCGGTTGAGGCAAGGGTTCAGGTAAAAATGACTGGCCCTTATATCAAGGCAATGGTTGACATCTGTTGGCATCAAGGAACTGGACTTAATGGGAATCAGAGCAAACTCTCCAGTGTTTGGTGTCAAACATGGCACAAAGGAAGATGTTCATCATCTCAGTCCTGGGTCACCTCTGTGGGAGATCCTCAGGGTAGCTTCATCTTCACAAATATCTTCAGCTGCTTCATCAATGTCTCCCGGCCCCCACCCTCCCCACCATTAGATCAGAAGTGGGGATGGTCACTGAAAGTTCCACAATGTTCAGAACATTTTGTCCCCGTCAGCTCCTGAATTGGTCTGTGTCCATGTGCAGCAAGACCCAGGCTCCATTCAGGCTTGTGCTGTAAAAGTATCAGCAATATTCATGTAACAGCACTGCCTGACACTGCACATTGCCACAGTAAAATAAGAGTTCATTCAGCACCTAACACTGGTTTCACAGGAATATGAGGAAGCCATTCAGCCCATTGACACTATTGGAGATGGACAGGGACAGCCCATTCAGTGCCTCCAGCCTATTACTCAGGAAGAGAAGGAGTCTAGTGTGATGGGCCACACCAGAGCCCCTCGAAAGTGTTTGACGGTAATAGCCTAGAGTCGAATGTTTTCTTATTTTGAAGGAAATGTAAAGTGTCTGTTCCAGATGCAATGTGACTGGTCAGACTACTCTGTGAAGCAAAACACCATCTGCTTAAACACGAAAGAAGAAATAAAACCACAGAAAGAGGAATTTAGAATAACGTAATTCTATTGGACAGCTTAACAGAATAATAGATCTCGGAGCTATTACTAATGAACTGTTCCAATATAGGGAAATCCCATAAACACAGCCCCTGGCAAAAAGAAATATTCAGACACAGAATGTCACAAAAATTTCTCCAATCCAGGAATTAAAAACAGCATCAAGAGAATTTTCAGAGAGGGTAGCAACCAGGAAACATTCCCTGAAGCTTCCAACTCTGTGGAGACCCCAATAGTTTCTGATGTCACTGAGAAACCAAAACCCAGTGATCCTAATCTGTGAGAGCTGGCCACACCCATTCAGGCTGCATTAAAATAAACACAAGGCCTCCCTAGCTGTTACTCAAGTGATCTTAACTAACCAGCTTGTTAACAATCGTTCAATCTCTCTCATAAAAGAAACCCGGACCAAATAACCTCTTAAAGCTACAACATCATTACACTAGTCAGTAAAATGAGCTGTCAAGCAGGAACCAGGGGTAACCCAGTCAGGCCCGTGGCCCTGTCCAATTGGACGAGGAAGAAGCCAGTCAGTCCCTTGAGTCACTTACACAGGAACAGTAGGAGCTCATTCCCACCTCAATGCACTTACACAGGGGCAGAATGAAGTAATTGATTCTGATTCCTGATGAATGTCTTATGCCCAATACGTCGATTCACCTGCTTCAAGGATTCTGCCTGAACTTCTGTGCTTTTCCAGCAATCGACTCTCTACTCTGATCTCCAGCATCGGCAGTCCTCACTGTCTCCTAATTGATGTTCTAACATGATGCAGAAGCTGCACAGACAGACTGTTCCACGTTGTTCCTCGTGGCTCCGTTGCTCATGATACACATGTAGGACCTTAACGTGGTTTTATAGTGGTGATCAGTGAAGCCATATGTCTTGTGTGAAGTCTCAAGAAGGCATCTTTCATCTCTGAGAAGACAGCCTGGTGTTCTCTATGTAAGGCGGAAGCTGGTGGGAATGGCTACCTGTTTCAGATGGAAGATATTGTGGCTGCTGTTGGGGATTGTGTACAACCTGGCGTTCAGTACAGGGTTCACACGCCGATTTCACAATAACATGGGGAGAGTTAATTTACGCATATAAACTATTAGGAAGGCCAGGTTATACTGATGAATGGATGCTCTCAGTTCAAATAATGCTGATCTTGTTCATGTTGATCTTGTCTAGTGCACGTCCTGTTCAGTGTATCCTGTGTGCCTTAGTCTGTCCAAGTCTATTTCCACCCTATGATCTGTCTGGCCATGCTTACTGTGATCTTCCTCCACTGCTCATAAATAAAGTGTTTCCCTGTACTGAGGTACACGTGGCAATAAATCAAACCAATCAATCCTGGGTAAAGTATGGAATTTCTCTCCCTGTCAATGTCTATTTTGGAAATAAATGATCACTGCCACTCCTCGTGTTTCAGCATCACCATTTCTTCATCTCTCACAGCTCTACAGATTAAACACTCAGCTTATTCACTCTATCCTCATGTTACCATCACCCGTGTCTGTGGTAAGGAGATCATTCCTTACAAAGGAGATCAACTCTGTAGAGAGTGCCCCAAATGCTCCCTCAGCAAGGCTCTGCAACAGCAGGAAGATGGCTTTACTTATGTACTCGCATCATCTTACAATGAAGCACAGCATAACATTGTCTGCACCCATTACTTACACAGGGTTTGATATAAGACAGGTGGAGAGACAGGTAGCATTGCGGAAGTAGAGAGGCTGCAGAAGGGTTTAGACACAATAGGAGAGTCGGCAAAGAAGTGGCAGATGGAGTACAATGGGGGTAAGCGTGAGTTCATGCACTTTGGTAAGGAGAATACAGGCATGGACTATTTTCTAAATTCCGGAAAATTCTTCAGTCTGAAGTGCAAAGAGACTTGGGAGTTCTTGACCAAGATTGTCTCAAGGTAAACTTTCAGGTGAACCAATTGTTTGGAAACTTTTATATCACGACACAGAGTGTTTTAAAATCTTATATTCACCAAAAGAACTGTGAGTCGACTCATAAACAACAACATCTGTTTATTGAACACAATTAATATTAGAACAATAAATTGTACTGGAATGTAATGAAACACACTACAAACTACCTTATGTTTTAACTTAACTTTGTATGATCTTATACCACCCCAACAGAATATTGCCGGGTTCCACGTGCTGATTTCTCCTTATTACGATGGACTTGGAGGTATCTTCTGCTTTGCTGGTTATTCTCGGTGTACTGCGCTAAGTGGGGTTTTGCGGTGATTCTCATTCTTCAGAATCTTCACTTCATTTTGGGAGGGTATGGAGGATCTGTCAAAAGAATGACCATGTTGGATAACTCTGATCAATCAGACCCGACCAGGGGCAGCACATTGATGGCCCAAGGGAGGCATTCCGTTGTCCCTTCAAATTCAACTCCTGGTTTGTCTTGCAGGGTCTGTAGCTGTCAGGTTTGTTTACAAACCGTCTGTGGATACCTGCAGCCTGTCTGGATTTTGCAGCACGTGGATGAGCACAGGCAGTTTATTCAAGGCTGGGATCCATTTCCCAGCATGCTTTAATCATTGTTCATTTTTGTAACTCCATGGTAATTTGTTATTATCCATCATAAGTTCATTACTTCAGATGGTCCGACTGGTCACAAAGGCAAATACAATGATGACATTTATTTTCAGAGGACCTAAATATAAAAGCATGAATGTAATTCTGAGACGCTATAAGGCTCTAATCAGACCATATTTGCATTATCGTGTGACGTTTTCGGCCCCATATCTCAGGAAGGATATACTACCCCAGAGCGTATTCAGAGGCAGTTCACAGGAATGGCCTCAGGAATGAAAAGCCGAACATATGAGGATACTGGGAAGTTGAGAAGGATGAGGGGATCTAATTGAATCATACAAAGTGCTAAATGCCTGGTTAGAATGGATGTCAGAAAGATGCTTCCATTGTTAGGAGGGAAAGGACCCAAAGGCGTAGTCTCATAATTACGGGAAGACCTTTTATATTGGAGATAAGGAGAAACGTCTTCAGCCAGAGAGTGATGAATCTATGTTAAGGATAAAAGTTTCCTTCCTGAAAGGACATTAGTGAACCAGATGATTTTTCCCTTACAAACGATTCATGATCGCCATCAGTCTCTTAATTCCACATTTCAATTCAAGCTCCACCATCTACCATGGCAGAATTCAAATCCAGGTCATCAGAATATTGTCTGGGTCTCTCGCTTAACAGTTCACCAATAACACCAGCAAGCCACTGCCTTGCCCAGTCCTCCAGAGTGTGACTAACTTGTGTAATGTGATTTGCCTGAGACTTTTCCCTGAAGCTATTATTGATTTCCGTGTCAAATCATGGATGATTTTTCTCCATTACGCCATTCCTCTTCCTCTCACTAATAAACTTTAATTGAGAGGTTATTTAATATCTCCTTGTGTCTTTACCTTTTTTTTTTATCTGTCCTGCCCTTGATAGTTTTGCTTTTTCCTGGCCAGCCCACTCATGCCAACTCCTTCCTTAGCCCAATATAATTATCATTGATCAACACTAAAAACGTCATATGTGACTCTGTCCTTATACATTCAATCTGAGTTCGAAACTATAGCATGTTGCGGTCACTGCGTCCAAGAGGATCCTTAACTGCAAGATCATTTATCAATCCTTGCTTGTCACATAATATCAAATCTAAATAACCTGTTCTCTGTTTGAATCCATGACATGGTGCTCTCAAAAGCAATCCTTCATACAGTCTACGAATTGTTCTTCGAGGCTTCCTTTGCCAAGATGATTGATTGAGTCAATATCCATATTCATCCCAATGTTGTGCCCTTGTCACCAGCCGTCATTATTTCCGAACTCAGAAATGCATCAGGTGAACAGTGGCTGAACTTTACTCTTCCCAAGAGGTTTCTTGTCTTGATTTTTGTTTATGTCTGGACTGATTTACATGTCGTTCCCTCGTGCCAATATCATTTCCTAATGCAGCCTTGATATCATTCTTAACCAATACATCAATTCCACCTCTTGCTCCTCCTTGTCTAACCTTTCAGAATAGTGAGTGCCCTTGGACATGTCACTGCTCAGTCATGATCTCCCTGTAAACATGTTTCAGTAATTTGCCCCACATCATACCCATTTGACTCTGAGCCTATTGTCAGCTCATCAATATTTTTTTCCAAATACTTTATGCTTTTAGGGACAAACTTTTAAAACAAGTTTTATTGGTTTATCTTTCGCTTTTATACTTTTTGTACACTTGCTTCCTGATCTCAGACACTTCATTCCATCCCATCCCCCACACTGTGCAACCTTATTTGTTAACCCCTGATAATTATTCTCCTTATCTCTATCATTTATTCAAATCTCCAAATAATATTTTAAATTGACATGGTCCATCCTTCATCATGGTCATGAGACTGGCCATGCCTGCTGTCCTATTCATCTCTATCTTCTGCTCAATTTCAGACCTGCTGCTTTGGTTGCCAGCCTTCTGGTTTATTAGTTTCAATCCACCCAATTTCCACTAGCAAACCTCCCCACAAGGATGTTGGTGCTCCTCCAGTTAATGTGCAACCTGACCATTTTTGAAAGCTCTCACTTGCCCTGGAAGAGACCCTAATGATCCAAAAGTCGAAACTCTCACCCCTGTTATACTTCTTTAACCACATGTTAAACTATCCCACCTTCCTAATCATTACCTCTTTTCCACGTGGCACTGGGAGTAATTCAGACATTCCAGCGGATTGTTCTCTCTTTCTCTCTCTCTCTCACACAAACACACACCACATTAGTTTATAGAAGAAAACCAGTAACTTTATAAATAATCAGAATGACAACTGGAATGAATGAATTAGTTAAATGTAGGATGCGAACAATTAGGGTTCCTCTTCATTAAGCAGAACGGACAAAGCTGTGGACCTATTGCAGTGTTAAAAATTATGGAAAAAATTACAGCTTAAAATACGAATACTCTGTTCCTGTTCATTGGCATTACAGCGTCTAGGAGTCTTGGTTTCAAGATTGTCAGCACAAGATCTAGGAGTGAGATAAGGAAAAACTTCTTTATTGAGAGAGTTGTTCGAATTTAGAATGCTCTGCCTGGGAGAGTTGTGAATGAAGATTCAAAAGGGAACGCGATATACATTTGTAAGTTACAAATGTAAAGGACTACAGAGAGCGGGTGGCAAATGGAAAGAGTTTGGGAGACATTTCCGGAGCTGATGCATACACAATGGCCCAGTAATCTCCGTCTGTACATTAAAGTTCTGTACTCTATCATGTACAGATGCAAGTCAACATCAGTATCTGATCATTTCCGATTGTAAATGCTGGCAAATACTTGATCATATTTGCTGCAGCATAGCCATTTAAAATGCAAGTATTGCAATGTCAGCTTGATGATGAAGTCTAATTATTACTCAGCACATAATTATTTTAAATCTTGTAGCCCAATTACTAAATCAAATATTTCTTTGCTTTGGCACAAAACACTTTATAAATGTTAGACTTTTCTCTCATATGGAAATATGTTCATCGTTTTTTTTATCACTAACCAAATGTCGCATTAAATGCCATTCATTCTTTAAAAAAATGCAAGATTTCAAATTATTGTTCACTTCAACGTAATATCACAAATCATTTATTTAAGTAAATATTCACAGTGCATGTAGAATTATTGTCATTTCTCAATTGTTGGTAAATAGCTGAAGCTCGTACATTTAAGTGAGAAAATAAACTGATTGTTATTTAAATATATAAGAACGCCAATTCTATATGATTGTTCAATTATTTTCTCAATCGGAATATATAATCTGTCAGACGCCAAGCACTTTCCAAATGTTGGACAATGCATTTATTTGAATACCGACAATGTGTATGTAATTGTAATAGACAGATAGCATATTCTTTGTTCGAAATAAAATAAAATGTACGTTCTTTATTTTTGAATCATTAAATGTTGAAAGGAGTTTGTATTTTAGTTTCATAAATATAACATCAAACTAATTGTTTTCAGAGATGATGCAATTATTGTTTGGTTGAATAATTATACTTGACACCTTATTTTTGCGCAATTCATGAAACATGGCAAATATCTGATTATTTTTCGGATCACTAAACTCATCACCTTGCAATCATAGCCTTCGTTGAAAATACATTTAAAAGGATCTGACTTCAGGCAGAGTGTTACTGAAGCTCATAGCTGCCTGTGGCACTTAGTGAGATACTGGCCTGCACCTAAATGTCTCCCAAGCACTACCTCGTGATTCAGGGTAGTCATTCAAGCATTATTTCACAACAAATCATTTGGAATCCACCTTTGGAATCCATTTGGAGTCTGGGAGGTACGTCAGATGTCATCACCGTAAATAATTTGTGTTGTGTGCTTCTGACACTCCATGTCCACACATCTGCTCTCTGGGCCAGGATCTGACCGAAAATGAATTTATAAAGCATGGTTGCTAGTGAGTCAATGATGTCTAATTTATACAGCATTTGTACTAACGTAGAGACCAGCCATCTTGACTGCTGTAATACTAAATTAAAAGGACTTTATTTGAACTTGCCTGTACTTTTTTTCTGAGCTGCTGCTGTCTGAAGCCTCTCAAACCAATGACTTACGACTTACTCTGCTACCAACTTCGTTTACTCCACTCCTCCGCATTTACTTTTGTTTCGGGAAGAAGGGAGACACTACAATCAGACAAGGTAAAGTGAAAAGACAGGTCAAGCTGGAACACAAGAGGGAGCATGAATGCCTGTTATGTTTGTGCTTTAAGCACTCCTTGACACCAAGCCCATGACGACCTACTCTCCAGAGCACGTCATCACTTGTACTTGGCGGGTGTCTTGCTGAGTCTTCCTCCTGCTGGTGGTGACTGCGCTGAGGCAAATATTCACCCCAACAGCCAATCCGCGTTGTCGCAGTCCCCTGGTCCTTTCAGTCTATTCCGACTGCATTGATGAAATCCTTGAATCCGTCGATTGCATTCCGAACTGTGTCTCACTCCAAAGGGAGAGAGGTTATGTTCCAGTGAACACAGGGCTGATGGAAAAAGAATTGCATTAGACATTGGAGCAACATTCTTGCTATCTGCCCACTGAGTCTGCTGTTCTGTTCAATTCTGTTATATTTATTCTGAGAATCCCCATTCGACTTGACTGCATTTTCCCTATAACAAACACATGTTTAATAATCAGTCTGCCTCAGCCTTCAAGTTGTTTAGTGATCTAACCTCAACAGCCCTCAGAATTGTCTCCAATTATTTCCCTCTCACTGCTGGAAGACTTAGTGGTCTTTAATCCTTCTTTCTAGCACTCTATGTGAGAGTTGTGACAACACTAGATATTATCATGTCCCATCACACCTTTGCGGTGGCCAGAGTCAAGAGTAAAATAAAAAATGTCAGAGCCTGTACTCTTCTCCTTCATCTTCCGCATCAGCCTAAGTTACAGCTCACCCGGATCTGGGGATTTGTCCACCCTTTACCCTGCATAAACTTCCAATTCTTCCTTGGTTTGTCTATCAAATCGTTCAAGGGGCACACTGTCACTCTCCCTGAATCCAGGAACTGCTTCTCCCAACTGAAAACCGATATGAAGCCCGTGTTTAACATATCCTGCGGCTCTGTGCACAGGTTGCCCCCTTTGTCTCTAATACGCCCCCTTCTTTCGGCTGTCACCCTCTTTCTCTTAATAAACTGATATAATGTCTTTGGATTCTTGTTAATCTTACCCATTAATGCTTTATCACGATTCCCCTTCTGCTCTTCTACTGAAGTTTTAAGATTAACCCGACACTTTCTATATTCATTTAGTGCATCCATTGACCTGCTCACTTTGTACCTGCTTTAAGCTTCTCTTTTGTTTTTAATTCTGTTCTGATTTGTTTGTCGACAACCGAGGTTCTCTGGGCTTGTTTTCCAAATTTTCATCTTTCGTGTAACACGTTGGGCGGACACTCTGATTAATTCCATTTTGATCAAGTGATCCCCAACCGCCCGCACCACGGTGTTCTGCTACAGTTTCACCCGGAAGCCGTTGTACTTTCGCCAGATTCCGTCATATTTTTTCATAAAATCGGTCTCCCTAATCTAAAAATCTTTTATTTACCAGATGGTGCATTTTTAAAATCTTTTCCTTACCAAACATAAAATGCATGATGTCATGGTCACTGGCCGTATACTGCTCTCCCAATCCTGCCTGCAATATCCTGACTGGCTTCATTCCCCACAGTGAGGCACATCACTGCCGCACCCATTGTTGTATCAGCTCCATGATGATGCAAGGAGTTTGTGGAATAAATTTCAAGGCATCTGTCCTCTCTTAACATATAATCACTGCCAGAATTAATGCTTGGAAATGAAATGCCTGTGTATAATAAACCTATTATTGTTTTTACACACCTCAGTAAATCGGTTTTATATCTGCTCCCGTACTTTCTTTTATCTGGGGGTCTATAGTATGTCCCCAGCAGTGCCTCGGCCATGGTTTTGATCCTGAGCTCTAACAACCAAGCCTTATTAGAAGATTTTTCCAAGATATCGCCCATTCTTACTGTAGTAGCTGACTCCATAACTAATCATGTAACATCACTTCCTCTTTTACCCCTCTCCTGTCCTGCCTATGGTTCTTGTATCACAGCATATTGAGTAGTCAGTCGTGACCTCCCTCAAACGCATCTCTGTAATGGCAACAATGTGACATTTCCACATGTCACCTTGTTCCCTTATCACATCTGTCCGTCCGATAACATTCCCAGCATTAAGGTCAAGCACGTCCACACTGCAATATAACACATGGAATACTCTGTACCTCGGAGTTCTTCAATCATTCACTGTCCCGTATCCAGCTGCCCTATTCATGAAACAAAACTGTAACTCTGGGACTGAATTAGTATTTCTTCAAATGCAATTTCGTTTTTAATAAATGTATTAACCTAATGCAATTTTCCAGAACTGAGCAGTCTGCTCCACATACAATGTGTTTCTGCTGATTAATTCCCTGCTCAGTGTGCAGAGGGGACAGTCGTCAGTAATGGGGAAAATGAAGACGGCACATGCTGGAGATGAGTCGAAACGTGTGGCACTGAAAATGAACAGCCAGTCAAGCAACATCTGAGCAGCAGGAGAGTCAAAGATTTGGGCATCACCTCTTCATCAGGAACCATTTCATGGTTCACAGGATATTGGGAACCATACATGCTAATTGAAGCAGCATGGTATATGGCCCTGAAATGGAAAGCAGTCAATCAGTTGGTTGGACAGTGAGTAGACAATGTTAGGTGAAGTGCAGACTAATTGAAGTACAAACAAATGAATAGATAAATCCCCTGGGCCAGAGGAGAAACACCCTAGGTTGCTAAAGGAAGAGAGGGAAGAGATTTCTGTGCCTTTGGCGATGGTCTTTGCGTCTTCACTCTCCATTGGAGTAGTGCCAGAAGATTGACGGTGACAAATGTTAATCCCTTGTTCAGGAAAGGGAATTGGGATAATCCTGAGAATTACAGCCCAGTCAGTCTTACATCAGTATTGGGCAAAGTAGTGGAGAGGATTCTGAAAGACACACTTTATGATTACTTAGAAAATCATAGCTTGATTAGAAATAGTCAACATGGCTTTGTGAGGGGCAAGTCATGCCTCACAAACCTTACAGAATTCTTTGAGGATGGAATCAAATACAATGAAGAAGGTAGAGCAGTGGATGCGGCGTGCATGGATTTTAACAAGGCGTTTGACCACGTTCCCCATGGCAGATTCATTCAGAAAGTAGGGAGGCTTGGTATACGAAGAAACCGGTGTGTCTGGATACAGAATTGACTGGCCCATAGAGACACAAGGTGGTAGTAAATGGGAAGTATTCAGTCTGCAGCTCAGTGAAAATTGGCGTTCTGTAGGATTCCGTTCTGGGAACTATGCTGTTTGTGGTTTTTATTAATGATTTGGATGAGGAAGTGGAAGGGTGGGCTGTTATAAATGTCGATTGGTAGAATTGTGGATAGTGTGGAGGGCTGTTGTAGTTTGCACTGGGACATTGACAGGATGAACAACGGAGCTGATAAGTAGCAGGTGGATTTCAACCTGGAAAAGTGTGAAGTGATTCATTCTGGATAATCACATTTGAATGCAGAATGCAGGATAAAAGATAGGTAGCGCTCGTCAGGACCCCAACAATTCACCTTCCTGTCTAGGCACCTTCCTCTGCCAACATAGGAATGCAAGACCTGTGCCCTCACCTCCCACCACCCTTTCCAGACCCTAAAGATCCTTCCACATCTATCAGGGTTTCATCTGCAATTCCACACATGTCGGCTACAGTGTCCGTTGCTCCCAATGTGGTATTCTATACGTTGGGGAGATAGGACCTCTACTTGCACAGCACTTCAGAGAACATTTCTGGAACATCAGCACCAACCAACCCCACTGCCCCGTGGCCGAATGCTTCAACTCCACCTTCTACTCTGCTGAGGACATGCAGGTCCATGGCTTCATCCATCGCCACTCCCTTACCACCTCATCTTCGACCTCAGCACACTCCACTCCCATGGCATCAATGTGGATTTCACCAGTTTCCACATTTCCCCTCCTCCCACCTTATCACAGTTCCAAACTTCCAGCTTAGCACCGCCCTCATGACCCGTCCCATCCTTTTATTCAAAGTGGGAAAGACTATTTTCTTGGATTCCCGAGAGTGGAAACAGGCCCTTTGGCCCAACAAGTCCGTCCCAAACCTCCGAAGAGAAACCCATTTCTCTCCGACTAAGGCACCTATAACTATGGACAACTTAACATGGCCAATTCACCTGGCCTGGGCACCTTTAGACTGTGGGAGAAAACCGGAACACCCGGAGGAAACCCATGCAGACACGTAGGAGAATGTGCAACCTCCACACAGAGAGTCGCCTGAGGCTGGAATCTAAATTGGTCCCTGGCACTGTGAGGCAGCAGTGCTAACCACTGAGCCATTGTGCCCACCTGTCCATCTTCTTTCTCACCTCTCCACTCCACCCTCTCCTCCAATGTATCACCATTACCCACACTTCCATCCAACTATCGCACTCTCAGTTACCTTTCCCCAGCCCCAACCCCTCCCATTTATCACTCCACCCTCATGGATCCCATTCTTATTGCTGATGAAGGGGTTTTGCACGAAACGTCGATTTTCCTGCTCCTTGGATTCTGCCTGAGCAGTTGTGCTCTTTCCAGCTCCAGCCTCATGACTCTAACTTCCAGCATCTGCTGTCTTCGCTTTCGCCTTGTTAACATCTCCAATCAGTGCATGTCCGGTTTGCAAATGAAACATGGCAATCCCAGGAGCAGCTGTAAGATCCATGCTGCTCTAAGAACATTAGCTGAAACTGTTTTTACAATATGAAGAAAAGTAAATGCATGTTTTAATAATTTGTTCCCAATTCAAAGTGACTTTACAATACGGTTTGATCTCCTGCCACGATTCTAAATGTAGAATTTAATTGAATCTTTATCCTCATCACTCGAATTCTTTCAAACAAAATTGTGAATCTGTGTTCATCGTACAGACGGAAAGTTCCTTCAGCTCTGACTATTGCAGGAATGATACAAAGAACATTACCCAGGTCCACGTAAAACCCAAATGTTGCAGGGAACGCCACCGAAACCTAATCCAATATTAACTACGTACAAGCCTTATGAATAAATCATAGAGAAGGGCGTAAGATAAAAGGCGAATTCAGCTTCATGTCCAAAATAAAATTCGTGGTTCCCTCAAAAAAACCTCAACTGCATTACGCTGTAAATTCACAAAAATAGGAATAACAAGAGAACGGGAAGAAAATCAAGGCTAAGTAGTGAACTTCATAAATGATGATGATGAGAATGGGAGGGATGGAGGTTGTGGGGAATGATAAATAACGTTGTGGATGACACAATGATAAGCTGGTGGTTCACAGCGAGGAGGAACGTGTGAGGTTACAGGAGTGTATAAACCAACTGTTCAGGTGGACAGATCAATGTGATACATTTCTGAAGTATTAAGGCAAGAGAGTACTCAAACTGAAGATAGGCTTGATTTACTTGATTTTACTTTTAAGCAAAGAAGGTTGAGAGGTGCTCCTGGTGGCGGTGTTTAACAACATGTGGGGTATGCACAGGGTGATCAGAGAGCAGCCTTTCCCCTTACTCGTAATCTCAATATAAAGGAGACACACTTATAAAGTGAAAGTGGTCTCACCATTAATCTGTAAACTGTAGAAAAACTTTCCTATTTCTAAATGTATTTGGTTTTAAAATATTTCAAGATTTATATTGTATTCTGAAAAATGTGACATTGATACAGAAGTTTGTTTTGTGATCCAGATTCCCCGTTCCTCGTGCCTCCGTTTCGCAATCTGTTCATTGAAATAATACAATTTTTCCATTCAACTCTCCAACATGCTCAAACACAGACTCAGTTTCTCAACTATGATCCAAAGACCAATATTTGCCCGTTCCCCTAACCTCGTTAAAGACTTATATCCTCCTCACGTCTTCCATTTCTAATCTTATCAATGTTTGTATTTTTTTATAATAGTTCAAAATATTTTTCGTAAGATATACAGTATGACACTTTCCAACAGTGTTGATAATGTAATATCTTTACTCAATATGTAAGTATAAAGTTGCAACAATGCTAAAGTGTTTTTCACTCACATCCCAGACTGAAGTTGCAGCAAATAGTCATTGAAATCTCAAAAGAATTGCCAAGTATTTACTTCTGATAGGAATGGAAATTTGTGTCTTTATGATGAAATGGGCATGCTAATTATGGACTGCAACATTTTGATGTGGTTTACTCCAGACAATTAAACATCAGGAATAAAGAGCAGGGATAGGCCAGCTGGGTGCCAAGGCCTGCTGTGGGAATCAAACAAAGCCTGACTGCGATCTTTTCTCCACATTAATGTCTTGTTCCCGAGACACAGAGCAATCTGCACCTCCCTTGACCAAAACCCATGAGTCATTCACCCCAGCCACCAACCATGAATAAAATTCAAAGAACTGCAGATGGAGCAACACAAAAACATAGAAATTAGGAGTGGCGGAAGGAAATTCAACTTTGCACTTAAACACATTAAACACCATCTGCCAGATATAACAATCTGCCACAATTTGTAATATTCTTTTAAAAACTCTTTATTTCCGTATTACAGCCTGTTTGCCATCTATTTTTGTACCATCTGTGAATTTAGTTGCTACACTCTGTCTCTCCTTCCAAGTCATTTGGATTGTTTGTAAACAGTTGAGGTCTGAGAACTGAAACCTGCAGCACCTCACTAGTTTTATTTGGGCAGAGAAAGACCAGTTATCCTGATGCTGTGTGTTCTGTCAGTAAGTCAATCTTTTATCCAACTCAATACTCTACCCTTAACACCCTGGGATCTAACCTGCTAGATCAGTCCTTTATGCAGCACCTTGTCAAATGCCTTTTGAAGTTTAGATGGACAGCAGTTGCTATATCCCAATGATCCACATTGTTGGTTACATTCTCAAAGAAATCCAGCGGGTATGTCAAGCACAACCTGCCCATCATGAAACCGCGCTGACAGTGGTGAACTGATCTTTGTTTTTCTAAATGTTCAGTTATTTCCTACGTTATGGTTGACTGAAGAAATTTCCCCACTACAGAGTTAAAACTCACTGGTCTAAAGATTGTCATTTTTTTCCTATCTCTTGTTTTGAATACGAGCGTCACATTATTAATTTTCCAATAGTTCGGCACAGTTCCAGAATCAAAGGATTTTTTGAATATCGTAACTAACACAGTAGGTACCTCTGCTGTTACCTCCTTTAATATAATAGACTGCAGGCCGAAAGCCTGACCCTCCTCTAATCCCATCAATGTATTTAATACCTTTTCCCCTCAGCATCGTACTTCCAGCACGATCCTTTGCAGTTGTTGTAAGTTTTGGGAAGAAATTATCTTCCACTTTGAAAGCAAGAAGTGTTGGCTTTACCTCTGCCCCTTCTGAGTTTCCCATTACTACCCCGCCGTTTTCATTCTCTAAAAGGCCAACATTTGCGTTCAGCATTCTTTGACTTTTTGTCTACTCAGAGAAGTGTTCTTTATCAATTCTTATGCTTTCGACTCATTTTCCTTCGTAGCCATTTTGATTTTTTTTTTAGCAAAAGTTTGCGAACAATTAAAGCGTTTTTCTTTATTACATTCAAAGGAAGATGGCGTCGCTGGTTAGACAGCACTCATTGTCCTTCCCTAATTGCCCAGAGGGCAGTTAAGCATCAAGCAATTTTGTGTGGGTTTGAAGTCACACGTAGATTAGATCAGGTAAGGAAGGCGGTTTCCAGTCCTAAAGGACATTCATGAAACATATGGATGTTTCAAACAATAAGCAATAGATTCACTATTATCAATAGACTCTTAATTCCAGGTTCATATTGAATTTAAATCCAACCATCTTCAATGGCGGCATTTGAACGTGAGTCCCCAGAACATTATTTGAACCAGCAGTCGGTGATAATGTCACCAGGCCATCACCTTCATGTTAGTATCGGCTTCCTTGTTAAGACATGGATCACTTTTCACCTTTTTAAAATTCAACTTCCACTCAGGATTGCACTTTAATTAAGGAGTTTAGACTATCTCCCGAAGTAGTTGCCACTATTCTTCAAATGTACCGACTTTCAATGTTTTCTTGCCAAGTCCATTCAGGTCCCTTCCTCATGCCAGTAAAATTATCATTGTCCAACACTAAACCTCACATCTGTGATTCTTTCTTCACTGTTTCAGTCTGAATGTGAAACTGCAGCATTTTGTGGTCACTCTTTCTAAGGTGATCTTGCACTACAGTATGATTTATCACTCCTTCTTCATTATATTATAGCAAAGCCAGTTCTCTGTTTGGTTCCTCGAGATGTTACTCGAAGAAATAATCCCTCATACGTTCGATGAATCATTCTTTGAGGCTCCCCTTGCCAATTGATTAATCTAGTTAAACCTAGGAGACTCTACCCCAACCACACCCAGAGGACTCTAACCCCAATTCCTGTACAGCTGGTAGAAAGTTTAACCCTTTGTGATTTGGTTTGAATGCACATTTGTTTGTTGGTGATTGAGTGTTTGTGCTTTGTTCCCTGGAGGTTGAGATCCAAGTCTGTTTTGAATCTGATTTCTATTATGGAAATTTAACATGATTTATTTTAAGGTTAAAGATATTACAGTGATTATGAAATAAAATGTTAGCTCCTGTTCTTTTACAGGTCATGACTGCCTCACTATCAGTTGCTAACTAATCTCTTTCATCCTTACATATCAGTGATTTATGGAGGACAATTGACGTTTCAGTTCAACATTAGATTGCAATTTTAAAAATCCAATGGTTAATATCTGTGTCCTTGGAGCCGGCCATTATTCATGCATTGGAAGTTTTTTTAAACTTGAATAGACAAATCCTTTGAAGACACCTCTGATTATTTCACGACCTATGGTATTGTAATTGAGCAATGACTGGTTAAGACTACTTATGAAAACTAATTTTAGGATTAAATTAAGGGAATAAAACAGGGTAACTATAGTGGATTTCAAAGTTGGGAACTGTGTGCATTTTACATTTTGAGTATTAAATACTGAATAAATGAATTTATAACATATAAATATATATTATGAGTAAGGTTCCAAAATGTATAGTTAGGAACAGGCTTTAAAGTTAGACAAGCATAAATTGATGAATTGGTATTTGAAGTTATAGGCAGCAAACAAACTTCTGGCAACGTAACATGAGAAGCAGAAACAAAAGGCAAAAATAATGGTAGCACACGGTTGATGAGTTAATAAAAAAAGTCAAAACTAAAAGGAGAAAGAAACCGGAATAGTGGTGGTCAGCATGTTGAAAATAAAGGGAGGAGATGTAAAGTGGTTTGGTGGACAGGGACGGGGATCAGGGTGGAAATCCCGACAGGCGGGATGTTATTACTGTGGAAAAGCAGGTCACTTTAAGCAGGAGTGTCCGGATCTGAAAAGGGTAGAGAAGGCGATATTTCTTATGAATTTCGATGAGGAATATGAGTGTCAGGGGTTCTTGCTCCCTGGGGCCTACCAGAAACACTTGATAAATTTAAAGGTATGCCTTTATAATAAGGACGTCGTTTTCCTAGTCGATACGGGGGCAGCAGGGTCATCCTTAAATTTTAAGTCCAAGGGAGGAGTAACGAAAGAGTTAATTGGATTATGGCAATGGTTTTGTGAGGAGAGGCACAAAGAATCAGTTTTGCGCTCATGACAAAATACTGCCACAAAATTGGGGATTGAATTAACTGCAAATCGTGCTATGAAATCTGTTGAGCTTCTTAAAAATGAATGTGCTCGAGCAAAAAAAATTACAGGAAAAGAATGAGAAGTCACAAGTGACTGGTAAACAAACAGAACTGCGCTAGTACAGTTTTGTTAAAAAATGTTTTGTTCACTTGTTGCGTTTCCAACTTGAATGACAGATAATGATTATTTTATTTATATAATATACATAATTATTAATTAATATTTATAATAAGTCGATTGTGCTAGCCTGAATCAATATTAATTGGCAGGATCCCTTCACACATTCTCAGTGACCTGTAATATTGATTCACGGTTAATTTGAAAATGACTGCATTAATTGATTGTTAATTAAAGAATGGAAAACTACATTACTGGCTGATGAGTTAATTAACGAAGCTGCCCTGAACCTACGAGAAGCTGTGACTTATTTCCTAATACCTACTGTCCCAGGTCCTTGGGAAGTTCCAATATTCACTGAAAGAGAGGAAAAAGAATTGAAAGATTTAAGGAGTGTAAAAACAGCAGAGGGACATTGGATGTTACCTGATGGAAGGGAAATGTCAAACAAAATGATGATGCGAGAAATGATGGCTGTCTGACACCAGGGGAGCCACTGGGGAGTGCAAGCAATGTGTGATTTAGTCTGAAGGAAATATGGATGCAACGGGATACATACGATAGCCAAACAGATATGTGAAGGATGCATAACACGTAAAAAAGTTAACAAGAAAGTGTTAAGGAAACAAGTCCCAGGAGGGAGAGAACCTGGGCTAAGAACATTCCAGAACATCCAAGCGGATTATACCGAATTACCCCGAGTGGGAAGACTGAGATATATGTTGGTAATAGTTGATCATTTATCCGGATGGGTGGAGGCATATCGTCTGGCCACTGCCAAACCCAGAAACTAAAGATTTGTTCTTAAAGAAGTATGTACTGGGTTTGTCCTCCTCTTTGTCTTTCCTCAAGAAACAGAGTTTATTGGCACAGACTGCGCCCCTTGTATTCGCTGTTCATCCGATTTAACAGGGAGATTGGGCCTTAGTAAAATCATGGACAGTTACTAAATTGCAACTGGACTGGGATGGGCCGTACCAAGCTCTTTTGACCGAAATGGCAATAAGGATGACGGAGAAAGGCTGGACTCACTACACTCGGATCAAAGGTCCAGTGGAATCTCCAGTTGAGGAAGAAGTCTGGACAGCCGAATCAATGCAAGACCCGCTGAAACTCAGACTAAAGTGACTTTGAGTAACTGATTATACAGTGGCGATGTGAGCGAAGGATTGTATCATAAGTCTTTTGGTGCTTCACCATGATTTTTTAGAATGCTGGGGATGCTTAGAGTTATGATAAAGATCCCTTCTTATTGGGATTTTGTCAAACATCAATTTCATATGTGTTATTAATGGTTCCTGAGTCTGATAACCCGCAAGTAATAGAAGCCGATTCATGCAGCTTGGTAAACTGTGGGGATGTAGATAATCAGGGACAGTACCGCAGCTCAGAGATACATCTTAAATCTATGGGAATGGCCTTGGGGATGGTACTTGGTATAGTGGTCTCGTCACAATACACCGGGCTCCCTTCTGACCAGCTTTTGATTGTCCCGATACAGTGTAACCCAATATACTTAACGATAACGAAACATCGCACGAAGCAACTCTGGGAGGGGGGCACCTCTCAGGTACAATTAAATGAAACTTTTGGGATAGAAATGAAAACTAACGCGAATGATTTCTTGGGCTGTTGTTTTCGAATTAGCGTAGGACAGGGAAAACGGACAGAATTACTGGATAATAAGGCACAACCTTTCACCCCTCCCGATGACCCTAAAGTAGTAAAAATTATAGAGGTAAAGGACTTAAACAGACTATTGAAATAGAAACTGGGTACGGGGATGCAAATGCCTGGGTTAAATGGGTAAAGTACACTGTAAAAAGTCTGAACAAGAGCAATTGCTGTGCATGTGCCTCCGGTAGGCCAGTGGCCCAGGTGGTTCCCTTTCCACTCGGGTGGAAGCGAGACAGGAAGAGCATGAAACGTATGACAGCCCTGTACCAGGATAAGACTGCATGGAATGATAGGAACTGCACCTCCCTATCTCTGATGTTCCCTCCCTTGGAGATGAAAGACTTAAAAGCACCCCCCCCCCACCCCATGTTTTCAGCTGCCTCGGAAATCACACATCGTATGTGCATAGACGAGGTACACATTGGTCGAGAGATTTGGGGAAGCTGAAATTATGTACAGAGATTAAGAATTTCACCGATACAGACAATGGAGGGAACTACTCAGCAGTGAAGGTTCCCCAAGCGGATCTATGGTGGTACTGTAGAGGCAAGGTATTGAGACCCACCCTATCTCCGAATTGGAGAGGGATATGTGCAATTGTACAATTGGCAATTCCATTTACCTTGGCATTTGAGAAGGAAAAGATAGTAGGGTAAAAGAGAAGGAGTAAGAAATCACTCTGAGATTCTTCTTTTGATAACAGGATTTACCTCAATTCTATAGGAGTCCCTTGGGTGGGGGGCGGTGTACCTGATGAGTTCAGGGCTCGCAACCAGATTGCAGCAGGCTATGAGTCAGCTCTCTTTTGGTGGGTGACAGTTAATAAAAATGTAGATTGGAATAATTATATTTTCTATAACCAACAGCGATTTATAAATTATACAAGAGATGCTGTTAAAGGAATATCAGAACAGCTTGATGCGACAAGTAGGATGGCTTGGGAAGTCAGAATGGCCCTTGATATGATTCTAGTGGAGAAAGGGTGTGTGTGTGTGTGTATGTGTGTGTGTGTGTGTGTGTGTGTGTGTGTGGGTGGGTGGGTGTGTGTGGGTGTGTGTGTGTGTGTGTGTGTGTGTGTGTGTGTGTGTGATGTTAGGAGGAAGCTGTTTTGCCTTCATTCCCAATAACACTGCACCTGATGGTTCAATTACTCGTGCTATCAGGGAATTGACTACCTTAGCAGAGGAACTGCTGATAATTCAGGAGAAGACACATCTCTCACGGGATGGCTTCAATCATTATTTAGAAAATGGAAGGGAATGGTGTTTTCCTTCCTTACTTTCCTGATAGTAGTAGCCAGGGTATTGGTCGCCATTGGCTGTTGCATCATACCCTGTATTTGAGGGCTCACCCAAAGACTGATTGAGACAGCCTTAATGAAAGAGATGTCCCTAAAAGGGAATCAGGCAAAAGGACATTTTTCTAATCAATAATGAGGGGATGAGTGAGACCAAGATGGATGAAGTCTCAGGAATGATGCTTGTGAATTTTGGGATCGATGTAGAAAGGAAAAATTGCAGAAACAACAATTGAATGTAAAAATAGAAAGGGGGAATTGTGAGGAGTAATTATAAATGTTGTTATCTGCAACAATCACAAGGCTGAAAAATGAAAGTGGAAGATGAGTGTAGATTAAGCGAGATATGCTTGTACAAACAGTTATAAGTATCTGTTTCCCGCTTCTGCAAAATCAAGACTTCATAAGGCTCAGTATGGGCAATGAATGGAAGGAAATGTTGCTTTAGTGAAGAAGGGAGCAGATGACAATCAAGGAGGATAGATAACAATAGACCATCGAGGGATGTGGTGAAACAGCCAAGCAGGACATGCATTTTTGTCACGAACAAGGCCAGATGAGGAAAGAGATAAACAGCCGTGTTGAAAGAAGTAGGAGATGTAAACAGGGGAGAAGCAATGGAATAAGTTGGGGAGGAGCAAAAGGGGAATGAATTGTACAAAAAGTTGTGTACTTGTTAAATTTGGTGTGCCTATCTTATAGGCACCACTCTTGCAAGAATATAATGAACGATACTGCTGCTTCAGATCTTGTCACAGACTGAAGTTATTGAAGTCAGTGGGTTCTATTTCCCACACAACCATGGAGATCCTGCTTTAAAACTCAGGTCTCGGTTCCTAAACATTCTTTGTTGGACCTTTCACTCCTCTTAAGGATATCATTCGTATCAATGTGTACCACGACCGCTGGCTGTTCACCCTCCCCATTCAGTATGCCCAGAACATGCTCGGAGACATCCCTGATCCTCGCACCAATCGCCCTTTGTATGAAGAATTCATAGAATCATAGAATCACTGCAGTGGGAAAACAGGCCATTTCACACAGCACGTCCACGCTGACCCTCCGAAGTGTAACGTACTCTGACCCATTCCCCTACTCGATTACTCTGCATTTGCCCCTGACTAATGCAGCTAACCGGCACATTGTTGAACATTATTGGCAAAAAGTAAGCAACCTAGACCCATTCTGTTACCCTATGTTGAATGTGCTTTCTCACAACAGATATTTCCATAAATACTGAGCATTACCAGAAATTTGTGGTTTTGTCACCGATGATATTTGCATATTGACAAAAACATACACAACTCAGACTTGAAACAAAGCTGAATTTAAACTCTCCGAAGAAAACTAAATATTTGGTCATTCAATGATCCCAGTAAAGCTTTATTGAATTACTCCTGTTCTGTCTGTGAACGTCATTTGTTCACTTTCCCAATCCTGAATAAAGGAGATTTTTGCATCTTTTTTAAAATCAGAAAGCTCGGAAAAGTTGCACATTACTTCTTCATATGGGAATGTGAGTGCATCTCATCCGTTCATCTCATTTCAATTACAGAGGATTATTCACAAAACACACACAATGTATCACTTTGTCGAAGAATACTAGTAACATTGTAAGCAATTAGAATCATAACTGGAAAGAAGGATTCAGACAAAGGAAGGATGAGAGAAAGCGGGTCTTATTTTGAAAAAAACTATTATGTGAAATTAGGTGATCAAATTCATGGAAAACTACATAGGGCTGACAAACGATATTGATATGAAGGTGTAGAGGTGTACATTGTTCTGAAAAAACTTAAAATGTAACATTTGACTGTGAAACAAATAGTGAGTCTGAGGTGTCATGGTACAAAAAGAAATTCAAATTCAGCCAGCCAGTTTAACTATGCCCCAACACTCTGAGATCCAATGGAGTTTGAAATATAATGTATTTGATGACATCAAAATCAATTAAATAATCCAATGTTTTGAGGTGTAAAACTGGACAGTTTGAACATTTGGGAGAGAACTGCCAAGGGTATCCACAAAGATAGACTGCTAGCTGAAGAGCTTTCTGAAAGGTACCTGTCTGTAAGATGTTTGCACAGCAGAACATCAAAGCCAACCGAGATAAAAATCTACAGAGAAAAATCTACAAAGGAGAATTTACAAAGCTGACTGGTTTTGAAACGTGATTGTATTTTCTTCAAATCTTAATCATGGTGTTTTCTTTCATCGGACCAGTATTGTAGAATGGGAGGTAAAAGATAGGTTTAACGAAACGAGTTCTAAATAGTTGTTCATTTTAATATTCTCTGTTGGACTTAAATAAAAAAACTGTTAATTTTACTTTAAATAGTGACCTCTGTAAGTGGATCTTTGCCTCTCGAAAGTTAACAGATTCCAGCATGAGGTGCACTATTTTCTTTGTGGCTGGTTCAGATTAGGAGAGGGGTTTCCCCTGTGTCATAACAGTTTAGGGCCTTTTGTCTGCGATTTGAACAAGTTTAGACAGATTCAGTCTGAGATTTGGGCAGAGTTAAGTGGGTTTGGGGTATGAAAATGCACAGTAGATTTAATCATTTACACGTTATTATCCGAGAGCTTTAAATAAAAAAGTCGATGAGTCATTTTGGTTAATTTCGGTGACTTGTGGTTGGTTAAATTAAAAGTGGGAGAAATGGCTCTTTAAATATGTTAAAGAGATTCTGGGGTTTTAAGATGATTCTCACATTTGCCGAAGGCATTTAGAAGAAAAAAAATAAAGGCCAAACATTTAGAATTAGCAAATAATTTAGATTTGGGTTTAACAAAAAACCAGAGTAAAGCTGAAATTGTCAGGAAATTACTCAAACAATAAGGTGTGCCAGAGAAACAGACAAGTGCACGAGATTTAGAAAACACTTAAATTACAATTGACCAAAATGTAGTTTTAAATATAAACAAAGGGAGAGAGAAAGAGAGAGAAGAAAGAGAAAGCAAGAGGGAAGAGAGAGAGGGGATTAGAAAGAGAGGAGAATGTTCTCAGATGAGCAAAGGGAGAGTGAATTGGAACTTGAGAAGTTGTGATTTAGTTAGCAAAGTCAAGTGAACAGGCTGGAGAGTAAAAGGGACATTAGTGATGTATACAACTATGTCAAAATTCTGCCACATTTTGATGAGAAAGTTGTTGAAGCTTTCTTTATTTCATTTGAAAAATTGGCTAGGCAGGTAGAGTGGTGAAAGGATTTATGGGTAATGGTAGTTCAGGCTAAGCTGGTAGGCGCAGTTAGTGAGGTATTTGCTGCCCTGCCAGTTGAGGGGTCAAGAGATTATGAAGACCTGAAACAAGGTATTTTATGTGCTTACGAATTGGTACTGGAAGCATATAGATAGCAGTTCAGAAACATAAAGAAGGGACAAGATCAGCCTTATGTTGAGTTCGAAAGAATTAAACATAGGCATTTTGATAGATGGGTGCAGGCTTTAAAGATAGATAAGACTTGTGAGGCTCTAAGGGAGATTATTCTGCTGGAGGAGTTTAAAACCTCACTTTCAGAGATGATAATAATTCACGTGGAGGAAAAGAAAGTTCAGAAATTGAGAAGGGCAGGAGAATTAATAGATGAATACATGCTGCTGCATAAGACAAGCTTCCAGCCAGAATTTTGTCCTGTGAGGGATAGAGTTTGGGAGAAGGGGAGATGCAACACATTAAAATAGAGAGTAGAACATATGAGTTTACCACAGGTTAAAGAAGCTGCCCAAGAGAGTGAAAAGGAGGTGAAAGGTATCAGGTGTTTTCAATGTAATGGAGTGGGACACAGAAAATTACAGTGCCGGTGGTTTCCGAAGGGCATTGGGGAAAGGTGCTTTCACCGACATAAGGAAGTTAATGTATGGTCACGTGCTGATTGAAAAGGACTGTGGGAAAAGATGTGGTGAACGAAGGTAAGCCAGTGGTATTTGTGAAAGATTTAAAGGAAACCCCAACAAGACCAAAGAGCTGCAGGAAAGTGCACAGTCAAGGCAGGGGCTGGGTATGGAGTTAGTACCTGATCTCTATAAAGAATTTGCGTCTGTGAGTAAAGTTTACTCAGAAATAACAGGGGTAGAAGAGCAAGAAGTTATCATTTTGAGAGATACATGATCTAACCAGTCGATAATGGGAAGAGATGAATGAATTTGCAGTCTTTCTGATCTGTTACCCGGGAATGCATTAATTTATGGGAAAGATGGACAGAAATTTAGCATTCCCCTATGTAAGATCAGGTTGGAGTGCCTAATCAAGACTGGGGAAGTTATAACGGGAAAGAGTGACAGACTGTCACATCCAGGAATGCAGTTTGTTCTTGGGAAGGGTTTAGCAGCGTCCAAGTTGGGAGTGACATCCCTCGTTGTGGAGAAGCCCAAGGAAGACAAAGAAACGCAAGTGTTAAATCAGAAATATCCTGGTATTTTCCCAGGCTGTGCAGTAACCATATCCCACTATTATAAGTCACAGCACGAAGGACAAACTATAGACAAAGATGAAGGAGTTGAGATTCAGTTAACGGACACCCTGTTTGCCGTAATGGTGTAGGGAAAACCTGAATAGGCTGTGGGTCAGACAGAGGTGTTTTGGCCTTAAAGGCTAAGGGACTTGCAACAGACAGACAAGATGATAAAATATATATGTGTGGAAGTGTACTCTGAAAAGGAGGCAGAGGATATTCATGAGGGCTATTATCTGAAAGATAGACCTTAAGACAGATTTAGAGATCACATCAGGTTAGTGCAGAGGAGAAATGTGCTGAGGTGCACCCGATTGTGTTGCTAGTAGCATAGAGACAGGAAGTTTTCCAGGTAGCATATGAACTACCTGTAGGAGGTCACCTAGGGGTACGAAAGACTCGGGCTAAGGGGCAAAAACATTTTTATTCACCTGGAATGCACAAAGATGTGGTTAACGTTTGGCATACATGTCATTCATGCCAAATGGTAGGTAGGCCACAGACAGTAATGAAACTAGCACCTCTGTTGCCAATTCCCACATTTGAAGACCACTTAATGTGACTTATAAATGAGTGTGCAGGTCCCTTCCTGAAAAGTGGAAGAGAGAAAGAATAGGAGAAACAGGTGCTATTTACTCCCCCACAGAGTGAGGAATCAAATCCAAATGTCGTGGATTTTGATGTGCCTCAAAATATGTCAAAAACGTAGAAGTCCTTGCGCAGTGGGGTAGATTAGTAAACTATCTGTCTCAGGAGCAGAGAACACAGTTGAAAGGTTTGTTATTGCAATATGAGGACATATGTTAGAATCATATGGTGGGCACTATTGTATATGACGTTGTTGTAGAGAGCACTGTTCCGATAAAACAATCCATATCGGCTTTATCCCCCAAAGCCAGACAGGTCCAGAAAGAGGTGGAGGCTATGCTCAATGAGGACATCATCAAACGAAGCCCGAGCGAGTGGAGCTCGCCCATCATCTTAGTTCCTAAACCGGATGGGACTCAATGATTTTGCTTGGATTATTGGAAGATCGACACTGTTACAAGCTCAGACTTATATCCAATACCAACATTGGAGGACTGTATCGAGAAAGTTGGACAAGTCAGTTACATCTCGAAGTTGGATTTAATGCGTGGTTTCTGGCAGGAAGCTTTATCAGATACAGTGAAAGAAATTTCTGAATTGTAACGCCAAATGGTCTGTATCATTTCAAAGTGATGCCCTTTGGAATGACGAACACACCCAACACATTCCAAAGACTCACGAACAGTGTTGTGTCCTGATTAATAAACTGTGCAGTCCGTTTAGACAATGTAGTGATCTTTACTAAGTCCTGGAAAGATCACTTGGTACAGTTGGCCGAGCTTTTTGAACGAATACGAGAAACAAAACTGCTGATAAAATTAAACAAAACACAATTTGTGAAAGCAGACATGATGTTCTAGGGACAAAATATCGGTCATGGAAGGTTGATCCCATGGAACGCAAAGACAAAAGCAACCGAGGAATTTCCATGACCAATCTCGAAGAAAAAGGTGCTTCGCTTCTTCGGAGTCTGCGGATTGTATCGGAAGTTTGTTCCAAATGTCAGCAGTGCAGTTGCACCGTTTACCGACTTGCTGAAGAAAAACACAAAGTATTGGATGACAGAACAATGCCAGGAGGCATTCGACCATTAAAAAGAAATATTGAGCACCAAACCAGTTTCAGCTGCACAAAACTCTTGAAAACATTTCAAAGTTCCCGTCGATGTGAGTGACATAGGAGTTGCAGCTGCACTGCGATGAGATGGGATCGTACTTTTCAAAGAAACCCAACATCCACCAGAGAAAATATTCTACGATTGAGAAAGGACTATTGAGTTTGGTACTAGCCTTATAACATATTAATGTGTATTCACAAACAGAGTGTTGGAGATGGTTGTGTACTCGGAGCCCAATCTGCTTACATTCTTTGAACGCTTTAAAGACTATTTCATTGGAGTCTTATGTTACAGACTTTTAATTTAAAAACCGTACATGTAGCGTGTCGTAAGTATGTAATCTCAGATGCGTTCTCACAGATTTAACTGATAACGATTAGACGAGATTTGTAATTATCCAATGTTAACTATAGGTAAAGGGAAAGAAGTTAAGGTGAACTTAGATTTAGGTTATCTGTATGTTACGGTAATGTGTTGAAAGAATAGAAAAACAAGTGAGACCATGTTTTCATTATGATTGTTCTTTTTTGAGAGAGAAAGTGTTATGAACGTGTAAAGGGTATTGTACCTTGAAGAGAGCTGAAGGATTTACAAGCACAGTGAGTTCTGGAAAATTTACAATGTAATATGTGGTCCAGCAGCTTGCTGTACCTGCGTTGCTATGAGACAAAAAATAAAATCAAATTTGATCAATCCATTTAAATTATGTCCCAAGAAGCTAAACTACAATCGAGTTTAAATTTGGCATTTGGCAATATGTAAAAAAAGGAAATTACCCGATGATTTGGGATAGAAAGCTGAAAATAAATTTGACCAGTTAGGGGAGATCTGCCACGCCGCCAACATCTGCAGACTGCCCAGAGAATAGCTCTCCGAAATGTACCTTTATTTATAAATGACCTGTGACACAGAAACTCTAAGGAGAAGAAACGAAGACAGAGGACGATACAAAGAGAAGATTGACACCTGGCTTGTTCTGAAATTTGAATGTTTTGGTATATCTTAATTGGGGGTGGGGTGGGGTGGGGGGATTATCGGACCAGTATTGTAGAAGAGTAAGTAAAAGATAGGTCAGAGAAAGGAGTTGCAAAAAGTTGTTAGGTAATTATTCCCTGTTAGACTTTTAAAAAAATGTTATTCTTTGCTTTAAATCGTGACCTTTAGGATGATTATTGGCCTTTCGAATTTTTACACATGACAGCATGGGTTAAATATTTTCTGTGTTTCAAATTTAAATGAGCGCGGGGTGGTGGAGATGGGGGTTGGGGCGGGAGAAGATTTCCCCCGTGTTGTAACATATTAAATTGGATTTCTCTGCACAGATGCTCCCAGACCTGCAGAGCTTTTCCAGCACATTTCTGTCTTAGTTTCTGGTTTACGAAAGTTCTCTTGACTTTCTTATGTGTATCATTGACAGCCACGGTTGAGGTCCTGGAGTACAGGAAGACAGCGAGTGTAAAAAAAAGAGGGCGGCACGGTGGCACAGTGGTTAGCACTGCTGCCTCACAGCGCCAGAGACCCCGGTTCAGTTCCCACCTCAGGTGACTGACTGTGTGGAGTTTGCACGTTCTCCCCGTGTCTGCGTGGGTTTCCTCCGGGTGCTCCGGTTTCCTCCCACACTCCAAAGATGTGCAGGTCAGGTGAATTGGCCATGCTAAATTGCCCGTAGTGTTAGGTAAGGGGTAGATGTAGGGGTATGGGTGGGTTGCGCTTCGGCGGGGCGGTGTGGACTTGTTGGGCCGAAGGGCCTGTTTCCACACTGTAAGTAATCTAATCTAAATCTAATCTAATCAAACAGCTAATGTTGTTACACTATTTGCAATTTGGCTGCAAAGAAAACCCAGGGAACTACAAGGGTGATGTCAAGGGTGGACAAGTGTTTGTAGGAGTTTCTGACAGGCAGGATTTACATGCATTTGGAAAGGCAAGGACTGAATAGGGATATTCAGCACGGCTTAATGTCTGGGAATCCATGTCTCACAAACTAGATTGGAGTTTTTGAAGAGGTGATCAGGAAGATAAATGAAGGTAAAGCAACATACGTTGTCTATGTGGTTCTTATTGAGGCCCAAGAATGTTCCACATGGTAGTCTGTTTAATAAGGTTAGATCACAGGAGATCAGGGAGAGCTATCCAATTAGATAAAAAACTGACTTGACTGTAGGAGACAGAGGGTACTGGAAGAGATTTACTGTTCCAGTTGGAGGCCTGTGTCCACCGTTGTGCCACAAGGACCAGGCTACTGTTGTTCATGGTTTTTGTAAATAGTTTGGATGAGAACATTGGAACCGTGGAGAGTAATTTGGAGATGAAACCCACAAAATTGGAGTTATGGTGGACAGTGAAGAAGGCTATCTTAGAGAACAAAGATATCTTGATCTACTTGACAAGTGGGCTGAGGATTGGCTGATGGATCTTCATGCAGATAAATGCGAGATGGTGCATTTTGTTAGACAAACGAGTGTAGGATTTATTCAGAAAATGGTAGCGCGCTGGGGAGTGTTGCCAAACAGGGAAATCCAGGGTCCAGGTACATAGTTCCGTGAAAGTGGAGTCGCAGATTGACAGGACAGTGAATAAGGCATAAGGCAAGCTGACTTCCATCGGTCAGAGGATTGATTATAGGAATTAGCACATCATGTTCTGGCTCTACAAGAGAATGGTCAGGCCACATTTGAAGCAATTCTTGTTGTCCTGCTATTGGAAGAATGTTATAAACTGAGAAGGGGACAAAAGTATTTAAAATGATCTGACGGAGACTGGAGGTTTTGAGATATAAGGATAGGCTGGGATTTTGTTCCTTTTGCGTTGGAGGCTGAGAGGTGATCTTTATTACATCATGACAGGCATGGATAGGATGAATAGACAAGATCATTTCCTCCGGGTGGGTGTGTCCAGAACCAGACAGGATAGGTTTAAGGTGAGAGAGAAGACATTTAAAAGAGATCTAAGGGACAGTTGTTTCTCACAGAGGGTAGTGTGTATATGTAGTGAGCTGTGAGAGGAAGTAGCATTGGGGAGTACAGTTACAACATTTGAAAGACAATTGGATGTGTACATGAATAGCAAAGGTTTGGAGGGGTGTGTGCCTAAAGAAGAAAAATAGTAATCATTCAGTATAGAAAACCAGGTGAGCATGGACGACTTGAGCCAAAAGATCTGTTTGCATATTGTATGATTCTAAGAGTCTATGACTTTTTCACTCCTCCTTCCCGCCTCAGGCGACTCTCTGTGTGGAGTTTGCACATTCTCCCCGTGTCTGCGTGGGTTTCCTCCGGGTGCTCCGGTTTCTTCTCACACTCCAAAGATGTGCAGGTCAGGTGAATTGGCCATACTAAATTGCCCGTAGTGTTAGGTAAGGGGTAGATGTAGGGGTATGGGTGGGTTGCGCTTCGGCGGGGCGGTGTGGACTTGTTGGGCCGAAGGACCTGTTTCCACACTGTAAGTAATCTAATCTAATCTAATCTAATCTTCATCACTAGTCCTTCATTGCATTCAATTCATTTCCAAGTCAAAGCTCATCTGCAGATATTTTAAATGATCTAACTCTCCAAACTTTCCTAAATAGAGAATTCCTGACATTGATGTGGTTCTGCAGACCAAAGCAGCAGCAGCAGAAACAGAATTATATACAAGCACAATCTGTAACATTTTTCCTGGGATATTCCCTCAGTCTACCATTCCAACCAAGTTGATCTGTGGTTCAGTGATGTATAGGTGAACGTGCCAGTGCCCCAATCGTGAACCTAAACCTGATGACAACCCGTTAAAGCTACCATAATTGACTGTATGCATTCCAAACTGCAGCAATAACATCTGATAGAGAGGGTGTAATGATTCCAACACCAACAAACCAAAAGTACTGTCACATCCAGCCATAAATAGTGATGGACGGTTAAACAATTTCATGGAGGAGAGGGCTCACTATTATCCCCATCCTAAATAATGGAACAGTCCTGTACATCAGTGTAAAAGATAATGATGTAGTTTTGGCAAGATACTCCGCCAGATGTGTTGAGTGGATGATCCACCTCACCCTCGCCATGATGTCCACAGACTCAGTCAGATGCCAATCTTCAATCAATTCATTTTGGTTCAAGCGACATGAAAAAACAGCTGAACACAGTAGATATGACAAGGGCAAAGAGCTCTGACACGATTCCTGCAACAGGACTGAAGACTTGTGCTGCACAACAACCGTGTCCCTGGGGGAAGCTATTTCATTCCAGCTCTAACTCTGACATCTTCTTGGCAATGTGGAAAACTACTCAACTATGTCCAGTCCGCGAAGAGGAGAATTATTACAATCTGACCATTTGACAAACCCTCAGTCCCATCACGATAGTTAAACTGGTAGAAGTTATTTTTGACAGATCTGTCAAACCACACAGAAATAACCAGCTCAGTGTGGTTTCCAATAGGTTCGTACGTGGAGATGGTGCTGTGGTGGAAATATAACTGGATTACTAATCCAGACCAGGCTAATGCTCTGACAGCTGATGGAATTTAATAGCAATTAAATTTCATTATCGAGATTCCAATTATCGAGATCTAAAATCTGGTCTCAGTCACGATGATGCTGAAATCAATGCCGATTGCAAACTCCAATTTGCTTCATCAATGTACATTCAGGAAGTGAATTCTGGCCTGGTGAATTCCATACATTCCTGGTCTGGCCTAAACGATACTCTATACACACATGCATGTGATAAACTTTTCAATGGTCTCTAAAACGGCAAAGTAAGATACGAAATTGTATCAAACTGCTCTGAAGTTTGGAAGGATAAAACTGACAGAACTCCCGGCACCAGCCTCAGTATCAGAAAAAGGAATGGGAAACACATTCCTGTTGACCCTGCAGAGGCCTCCTTCCTATCGGCTGAGAGCTTGTGACAGCCATACTCCAGATGCCTCCTGCTCCCTTTCGTGTCGAGAAATCCTTATTCATATTCAGTGCCTTCTGTTTCACAGCTTATGTGGGAGAGAAATTCCCAGAGTCACCAGTCACTGAGTGCAGACATTTATTCTCATCTCAATGCAGAGTGGCCTGCCTGCACCTAATACTGTGGCCTCTTGTTTTAGACGTCCCAGCCTGGGGAATTATCATCTTCCAATCTGTCTCAGCCTGTCAGAGTTTTATATACCTCACTGAGATCTTCACCCATTTTCCTGAAGCCCATGGAATACAGGCCCAAACGCCCCAAACTCTGCTCCCACCACAAGCCTGTCATCCCAGAGATCAGTCTGGTCATCCTTCACTGCTCTCCCTCAATGTCAGGTTTGTACTTTATTAGGTAAGGAGACCAGTACTACACACAACACTGCACAATGTTCGGTATGGGCTCTCACCAAGGCCCTGTCCAGCTGCAGTAAGACACCCTTACTCCTTTCAGTCAATCCCCTTGAAATTAAGGTCAACCCACCATTTATCTTCCTGCCTGCTTTCTCCTCTTGCAATATTGCTTTCAGCGACTGGTGTACAAGGAGATACCGATCCTTTTCAATGCTACAGCTCCCCACTTGGTGGGTTTGTGTACACTGGTCAGCGTGCCAATGCCATTCCCAGTATTGACTTCTGGGTTCAGAACTCACTGCCCTGCACTGACCTCGGAGGGCTGCGTAACAGGAAAAAAAGAAAGAACATACATCCCTTTAAAGACCAACATGTTTCATACAATCCCTTTTCAAATGATAGATTGCTGTTCTATTGTACCTATCAAAGTACACACCGTCACATCCACCCCTATTGATCTTCATCTTCCACGTATTTGCCCATTCACTCCACTTGTGTCAATCACTTTGGAGCTTTTTTTAAATCCTCCTCACCCACTAACAATCCGACATCATTTAGTGCTGTCAGCAGACTGAGAAATATTGCATTTGATTCCCTCACCTAAATGTTTGGTATGCATTGAGAATAGCTGTGTCACAATCACTAATCTCTACGACCCGCCATGATCCTTTAACTTCAAAACAGATTGTTTTATTCCTGTTCACTGTTTCGTGTCAGTTCTCCTATTCTAAAATCATGTTCATATTTTAGGCCAAATGCTGTAACATTTGAGTTTGCACACTCGGCCATAGTCTTTATCAAGATCATTCTGAAAATCTAAATGCATTGCATCCATTTCTTCACTGTATGCTGTGGTTCTGTTCGCCGAGCTGGGAATTTGTCTTGCAAACGTTTCGTCCCCTGTCTAGGTGATATCCTCAGTGCTTGGGAGCCTCCAGTGAAGCGCTTCTGTGCTGTTTCTTCCAGCATTTATAGTGGCCTGTCTCTGCTGCTTCCGGTTGTCAGTTCGAGCTGTCCGCTCGAATTATCTGGCCAGTATAATTGGGTCCAGGTCACTACTGCGGACAGCTCGAACTGACAACCAGAAGCGGCAGAGACAGGCCACCATAAATGCCGGAAGAAACAGCACAGAAGCGGTTCACAGGAGGCTCCCAAGCACTGAGGATGTCACCTAGACAGGGGACGAAACGTTTGCAAGACAAATTCCCAGCTCGGCGAACAGAATCACAACAACGAGCACCCGTGCTACAAATCTTCTCCCAATCTCTGTATGCATCGACCAGTCAGTTTGTCAAATATAATTCCCATTTCATGTTTACCCATTACATAAGAACGTACAAACTAGGAGCAGGAGTAGGCCATTAAGCCCTTCAAACCTGTGCCACCATTCAATAAGATAATGGCAGATAATTTCATGGCCTCAGCTCCACTTACCCGCCCACTCACCATAATCCTTAATTCCTTTAATCTTCAAAAAATTATCTATATAAGTTCAAACACATTCAATGACAAATCCTAAAGAATTCCACAGATTCACAAGCTTCTTGGTCAAGACGTTCCTCTCAATTCAGTCCTAAATCTGCTCCATATAGTTTTGCGTCTTTGCCCTGTTGTCTAATTTCACATGCTTCTGGAAACATCCTTTATATTTCTATCGTACCTACTCCCTTCACAATTATAAATGTTTCTATTCCTTCCTCCCTCATTCTTTCAAATTCCAATCAATGTATAATTCCAATCTATTCAGTCTCTCCTCATAACCAGACCCCTCACCTCTGGAACCAACCTAACGAACCTCCTCTGCATACATTGTAGTCCTAGTATTTCCTTTCTCAGATGGGGAGAACAAAACTGCACGTACTACAGGTGTGGTCTCCCCAGCATCCTTTAAATCTGCAACATAACTCCCTACTTTTACACTCAATCCCTTTCGCAATGAAGGACCAAATTCAATTTGCCTTGTTAATTACCTATTGCCCCTACAGACCAGCTTGTGTGATTCATGCACTTGGACACCCAGGTCCCTCTGCACAAGAGCATGCTGCATTTTTTAAACAATTCAAATAAGAGTCCTCTTTAGTATTTTTCCTACCAAAATGGATGATTTTACATTTATTATAATTGTACTCGATCTGCCAGGCCTTGACCCACTCACTTCAACTCTTTATGTCCCTTTGTAAAGTTTAACCATCCTCTCCACATTTTACTCTGCCACTCATGTTAGTATCGTCTGCACCCTTTGAGACCCTACACGTGGTCCCCTACTCCAAATTATCTATGTAAGCTGTGAATAATTACAGTCCCAGCACCGAGCCCTGAGGCACTCCACTAGTCACTGATCAGCAGCAAGAAAAACAATCATGTATTCCCACTCGTTGCTTCATGTTAGTTAACCAATCCTCTATCCGTGCTAATACATTGCCCGTAATGCCACACCTTACGCAGCAGCCTTTTTGGCGTCACTATATTGAATGTCTTTTGGAAATCTCAGTACACCACACCTACTGGGTCCCTGCAGTTGTAATGTCTTCATAGAATTCCAGTAGGTTCGTTACACGTGGCCTGCCTTTTATTAACCAACACTGTGTCTGCCCAACGGGACAATTTGTATCAAGATGCATTGCCATTTATTCCTTGATTATAGATTGAAATATTTTCTCCTACAGATGTTCGGCTAACCAGTCTATAATTCCCCACGTGTTGTCTATATCCCTTTTTAAACACTGGTGTCTGAACTCCTGTTTTCCAATTTGCTGGAATTGTATCAGAGTCCAGTAAATTAGAAAAAATTTCACAAGTGCATTTGCTATTTCTCTCATCACCTCTGTTAGTACCTTGGGATACATTCCATCAGGGCCAGGAGACTTATCTACCTTTGGGTCCATGAGCTTGCCCAACAATATCTCTCTCTTGGGAATGGTTGTGTCCAGGTACTCACTTACCTTCCTGCCTTTGACAATTACTGACGTGTTATTAGTGTCCTTCATTATGTAGACCAACTAAATAACTCTTCAATTCCTCGTCAATTTCCTCATATCTCATTTCTGGATCCCACTTCTCACCTTCTAAAGGACAATTGCTTACCTTAGCCATTCATTTCGTTTTGTATATTTATAGAATATTTTGCTATCTGTCTTTATATTCTGAGGTAGTTTACTCTCGTAACCTATCTGATGTGTCTTGATAACTTTTTTGTTGCTTTATTTTGACATTTAACGGTTTTGACATTATTTTGACATTTAAAGTTTTCCCAATCTTCTACTTTCCCACTGGTCTTTGCCATTATTTATGCCATTTATTTTAATTTGATGGCCTCCCTTATTTCCTGAGACATTCATGGCAGATTACCCTTTTCACCATTATATGCTGTTGCTGAGAACGTTGAAAAATTGTTTTGAAAGCCTTCCACTGTTCATCAACGGTTCCACCGTAAAGTCTTCACTTTCAGCCATCTTTAGCCAAGATCAAAGGGCTGTACAAGTCATGCACATGAATTGTACGCACCGAACATGGCTCTTAAGTACTGAATCAGTTAGAATGGAGATGCGGGTTTGATTGATTAAAATGCAAATCACAGAATTTATTTCAAGTCACTGCCTGGAAACACCTTCAGGTACTATCGATGTAAATGAAGAAACACTTACGGTCAGATAATGTATTCTAAGCTTGAGGCCTTGTTTGGACTCTGTCTGTGTCTTGCCCTGGAGTCAAATTGGTTTTACTTACAAAGTAGGAGTAGTGCGTGTGTGTATGTGTGAGAGAGAGGGCGTGTCTGCGTGAAGGGGAGTGAGAGACACACATTCTGTATGTGAGAGACAGTGAGGTGAAATGTGCGTGTCTGTGCGGGAGGGAGAGAGAGAGAGGGTCTGTGTTCATCTGTGTGTGTGACAGAGTGGAGTGCGTGTGTTGATCGTGAGAGAGGGGCAGTGTGAATGTGTGTGAGGGGCAGATAAAGAGAGTGTGCATAAGTGAATGTAACGGGGAGAGTGAGAATGTGTGCTTGTCCAGACTAAGACACAGACACTGATCACTTTCCCTACACACACTCACTCCATGGTTTCAGAGCTTCCCGTCTCTGCAGCCTCTGCTCCATTTGTTGTTCATGTTACAGACCCAGATGCTGTAACTACAGTCCCCAAGTTCCATTCAGAGTTGAGTCACCAAATCCTCAGGTTTTCCGGAATGTCTGAGGCAGCTCACAGCACAATCTCCAGCAAACCATCCCCACCAGCTCCACTAAGTGGAGGTGAGAGAGAGGGGCGAGAGAGAAAGGGAGAGGCGTGAGAGAGAGGGGATGGGCAAGAGAGAGAGGTGGGTGGGTGCGAGAGAGAGAGGGAGCGGCGAGAGCGAGAGGGAGGGGGGGGCGAGAGAGAGGGAGGGGAGCAAGAGAGAGAAGGAGGAGGTAATAGAGAGGAAGGGAAGCGAGGTAGAGAGGGACGGGCGAGAGAGAAAGGGAGAGGTGTGAGAGATAGAGGGGCGGGCAAGAGCGAGACAGGTGGGTGGGTGAGAGAGAGAGGGAGGGGGCGAGAGAGAGGGAGGGGGCGAGTGAAAGAGGGAGGGGGTGAGTGAAGGGGGGTCGAGAGAGAGGGGGGGTGCGGGACGAGAGAGGTTGGGGCTAGACAGAGAGAGGCAGGGGGCGAGAGAGAGAGGTGGGCGTTAGAGAGGGAGGGGGAGAGGGGGGTGAGAGAGAGGGAGAGGGTGTGAGAGATAGGGATGGGGTGAGAGAGAGAGAGGGAGGGGCGAGAGAGAGAGGGAGGGGGCGAGAGAGAGAGGGAGGGGGTGAGAGAGAGGGTTGGCGAGAGAGAGAGGGAGGGGGCGAGAGAGAGAGGGAGGGGGCGAGAGAGAGAGGGAGGGGGCGAGAGAGAGCGGGAGGAGGGGCGAGAAAGAGAGGGAGGGGAGCGAGAGAGGGAGGGACGGGGCGAGTGAGAGAGAGGGGGGCGAGATTGAGAGGGAAGGGGCAAGAGAGAGAGGAAGGGGGTGTGAGTGGGATGGCGGGCGAGAGAGAGAGGGGGCGACCGAGAGAGGGAGGGGGCGAGAGAAGAGAGGGCGGCGAGTTAGAGAGGTGATCGAGAGAGAGTTGGAGGGTGGCAAGAGAGAGAGAGGAACAAAAGAGAGAGGGGGGCAAAAGAGAGAGAGGGTTGGGTTGTGAGAGAGAGAGGGAGGGGTTGAGAGAGAGAGAGGGAGGTGGTGAGAGAAAGAGTGAGGGGAAAGAGAGAGAGGAAGGGGAAGAGAGATAGGGAGGGGGGAGCGAGGGAAGGAGGGTGCGAGAGAGGGTGTGAGAGGGCGAGAGAGAGAGGGAGGGGGAGGGGGGCGTGAGAGAGAGGGGACGAGAGAGAGGGAGGGGGCGAGAGAGAGAGAGGGAGGGACGAGAGAGAGAGGGAGAGGGCGAGAGAGAGAGAGAGGGAGGGGGCGGGAGAGAGAGGGAGGGGGCGGGAGAGAGAGAGGGAGGGGGCGGAAGAGACAGAGGGAGGGGGCGAGAGAGAGAGGGAGGGGGACGAGAGAGAGAGGGAGGGGGCGGAAGAGAGAGAGCGAGGTGGTGAGAGAGAGAGGGAGGTGGACAAGAGAGAGAGGGGGACGAGAGAGAGAGTGAGGTGGCGAGATATAGAGGGAGGGGTACGAGAGAGAGAAGGGGGACGAGAAAGAGAGGGAGGGGGACGAGAGAGTGAAGGGGGCGAGAGAGAGAGGGGGTGAGAGAGAGAGGGAGGGGGCGAAAGAGAGGAAGAGGGAGGCGAGAGAGAGAGAGGGCGGCTTACAGATGCTGTAACTAAGTAGAGTGCCCGATATCCGTTCCCTCACTCTCTACATCGACATATGGGGAGGATCCTGGAAAAAGCCAGAGAGGACCAGGACACCTTGGGTGGAGATTCTGAAACATCGACGTCCCACCAACCAAGTAAGCATCAATGTTCAGTCAAGAGCAATTCTCAATTGAAACTCGCTGGCAGTTCCAATCTCATCTCTCTCACTTTTCAGGCTTAGTTAAAAGCATTAATGAAAGACTAAAAATACAAATAATGTTTATTCTCTTCAGTAAAAATGGTAAAAAGAAAAAAAAGTAAACGATATCAGTTCATTACGAAAAATCTAAAACATGACGTTCATTCAAAATTATGGGCAATCCTCGTAAATACTCGACATCATTTCTCTCACTAAATCTTCTTACGAGTGTTTGTAGTTTAGCATCTGCTTCTTTAATTTCAACGGACTATCGTGCCCTGCTATGAAATGTTCATAGTAAATGCGCCTTCCTCTCTGAACTTTTTGTAAACTGTCAATATATTTCCAAATAACTGGATGTTCCACATCAAGTTAGCATTGTCATCTCCTGTGGGCAGCTTCTGCATTATTGTTTGTTTTGTCGTCATTGTTTAAAGTTCTTTCATATATATTCCACATTCCAACTGGAAAAAGCCGTGAACTCTGACCATTTCCACTGAGTAATCTTCTACCTCCCTTGTTATCCTCGAACCAGTCCAGCAGTGGTTGCAGTTCATCTGGAAGCGCATCAGTCAAATGTTCAATCGCTTCATGAATGTTTTCAATTTGAATAAATGCAAACCAATTATCATTTTAGCTCTGAATGAAAACTCTGAGTCAATGTTATACTTACTCAAGTGTCTTTTGAACATTTTTACTAAAGGGAATAAGCACTATTTTTATTTTTATTGCTTTGGTTAATGCTTTTATCTAACCTGAAAATGAATAAATATGAGCTGCGCTGAAATAGTTCTGAACCTAAATGGGTCTGCAGCAAAATGGGCTGCAACAAAGTACTCAGTAAATTACAGCACAGGGGGACGCCATATAACCATTCCAGGCTGTTATGCAGAAGCAGGTGAGCCCTGGGTAGCTGTCAGGAAATGCAGAGTATAGATCATTACTCACTTTGTGTTTGGGAATCTGTAACGAGAGGAATTCTTCATGGATCTGTATAAGGTCATCAACAAATTACAATCTATTCTAATGAACCGGATGAAGGAGATGGAGCTCAGTTTGCTCATGCACAAGGCTAGTCATTCAATAAGATGTCAAATGGAGACAGAGCGTCTGCAATGGGATACAGACAGGGGGAAAGCAGAGTGTCTGCAATGGGATACAGACAGGTGAAGGGCAGAGCGTCTGCAATGGGATACAGACAGCGGAGGGCAGAGCGAGGGCAGTGCATCTACAATGGGATACAGACTGGGGGAGGGATGCACCTCTGCAATGGGATGCAGACAGGGGAAGGGCAGAGCGTCTGAAACGGGATACAGTCAGGGGGAGGGAAGAGTGCCTGTAATGGGATACTGATGGGTGAGGGCAGAGCGTCTGCAGTGGGATATAGGCAGGGGTAGCATAGCGTCTGCAGTGGGATACAGATGGGGTGGGCAGAGCACCTGCATTGGGATCCAGACAGGGGAAGAGCAGAGCGTTTGCAATGGATTACAGACAGGGGGAGAGAAGAACGTCTGCAATGGGACACAGACGGAGAGGACAGAGAGTCTGCAATGGGATACAGACAGGGGGAGGGAAGAGCGTCTGCAATGGGATACAGACAGGGGGAGGGAAGAGCGTCTGCAATGAGATACAGACGGAGAGGACAGAGAGTCTGCAATGGGATAAAGACAGGGGATGGGAGAGCATCTACAATGCGATTCAGACAGCTGAAGGCAGTGCGTCTGTAATGGGATACAGATGGGGAAGGATAGATCGTCTGCAATGGGATACGGACAGGGGGAGGGCAGATCATCTGCAATGGGATACGGACAGGAGTATGGCAGAGCGTCTGCAATGGGATACAAACAGGGGAGGGCAGAGGGTCCACAATGTGATACTGACAGGGGAGGGCAGAGCATCAGCAGTGGGATACAGACGGAGGAGGGCAGTGCTTCTGCAATGGGATACAGACAGTGGGAGTGCAGAATAAGCAATGGCATACAGACGGAGGATGGCTGTGAGCAAAGCTTCAGCAGAAAACAAAAACAGTACAATATACATGTGATGGAAATTTTCTGTTTTGTGGAAAAGACGAAACAGCAGAAATTTATTTAAATGCAAGGAGAATGCAGAACTCAGTGTTACAGAGGGATTTGCGTGTCTTAGTACATGAATCACACCAAATTAACCTGAAGATGTAGCAAGTGATTTGGAAGGTCAATGTCGTGTTCCTGTTTCATGCAAGGGGTGTTGAGTATGATCTTAGCGATGTTTTCTGCATCAGTATAGGGCATTGCTGAGATTACATCTGTTGTATAATGTGTAGTTATAACTGCCTAAACTGAAATAAAAAACAAAATTGCTTTCAAAACGTCTCAATGATGTTTCTCTTTACGCATTCTTGGGATGAAGACATTACGTTATGAAAAATTAACAGTTAGGGCTGAGAATGAGGGATGTTTTATTGACCAAATAAGATTGGAGAAGAGTGTAGTTGGTGAATACTGGACGGATATTTCTTATTGTGTGGGAGAATAAAATTGGGGAAATAATTTAAGAATAATTCAGTTTCAAAGGAAAGGTCATTGGACAGTAAAATGGAACTGTGAATTCTCTTCCCACATATTCTGAGAGACAAGCTGAGCTTTTCCAGCAGTTACTGTATATGTTTAAGAATATTCATTTTAACACAGACATTGTGAAGACATGAAGCGCTTATTTTTACATTATTCAAGCACATATTAACACATCTTCAAAACAAGTAGGACCATTTATTGTTCATGAATTGATTCTGCAATAACACACTGACCTGGAGTCTAGAATGTTATGGAGTCATATAGTTCGGGCAATGTTCAAGAAGAGCTCACAGAGTCCAGTGTGGGACTGAGAACGTTACTGATTTAACTTACAGATGGAAAATGTAGCCTATCTGTGGAGAAACATTCTATTGCTCCCTTTCTGTTTCCCTTACGCTCATCAAAGCAATGTGTGGGAGTGAAAAAAAAGCCCAGTCGACTTTCCCACTAATGGAGGATTCCTGATGAGGATTCATTGGAATCTCCCCATTGCCTGAAGCAAAACAATTCAGCCAAATTCAACTGTTTCATGAAGAAATCCCATTGTCAGAAGGCTGTGCAAGCAGATTAACTACAGAAGTAATTATCCGACTCGATAGTGAGGGGAACAGACAGGAGATTCTTTTGCGGCAAATGGGAATCCGGAATGGTGTGTCGGCTCCCACATGCCAGGTCCAGGATGTCTCAGAGCGGCTGCAGAACGTTCTCACCGGGGGTGGGGGGAGGGTGGTGGGAGCGGGAAGCAGCCAGAAGTCATTGTGCACATTGGTACAAAGGACAGAGTGACACAGGTAGAAATAGTGATGACATCCTGCAGAGTGATTGTGGAGAGCTACGGAAAAGGATAAAAGACAGTGCGTATATTCAGTTTACTTCCAGTTCTCCGTGCTAGTGAAGGTAAGAATCGGAGGATATGGCAGATGAAGGGGTGGCTAAAGAATTGGTGCAGGGGGCAGAGATTTTTGGATTACTGGGATCTTTTGTGGGGCAAGGTGACGCGTTCAGGAAGAACGGGTTGTACCTGAGCTGGAAGGGGACCAATATCCTGGCAGGCAGGTTTGCAACTGCTGCAAGGGAGGGTTTCAACTAGATTGGCTGGGGTTGGGGAGTGGTGGGATCCTCAACAGCAGGGAGGCAAGTGCGAGGCTGGAAGGAGATACAGTAATCAGAAACAGTAAAATGAAGAGACAGGTCAGGCTAGACAACATCAGGGAGCAAGGAATGCCTGTTGGATTAAATCGCAACTGTTTCAATGCAAGATGGCTGACAGGTGAGGCTGATGAACTCAGGGCATGGATCGGTGCGTGGGACTGGGATATTATAGCCATTACTGAAACATGGCTAAGGGAGGGTCAGCACTGGCAGATTAAAGTACCAGGGTACAGGTGCTTTATGTGGCACAGAGATGGTGGAAAGAGGGGACGGGGGGTTTCATTTTTGATTAAGGCGAGTAACACAGCAGTAAACAGAGATAAAATAACTGATGGATCATCCTGTGAGGATTTGTCTGGGGAGCTAATAAATAAGAAGGGAATGGTGATAGGATTTGGATTGTACTATAGGCCCCCAAATAATAAGCGAGGAATTAGGGGAACAAAAGTATGTAGACAGACTGGGGAGACTTGCAGGGACAATAGGATTGCATTAGTAGGAGATTTTAATTTTCCTAACATAGACTGGGAATGACATAGAATTAAAGACTGAGATGGGGTGTTTTATTGAGTGTGTTTAGAATAGTTTCCTCAAGCAGTAAGTAGAGGGTGCAACTCGGGAAGGGACGAAGGGTGACCTACTCTAAGATCTAGGGCAGGACAGGTGACTGAGGTGAGATTGGGGAGGACTCTGGGACCCGTGACCATAGTTCTATTAATTTTTAAGTAGTTACAGAGAAGGAGAAAACTGGTCCACATGTTCAAGTTCAAACTTGGGGCAAGGCGAATTTTGATGAAATGAGACAGGAACTTGTAGGGGTTAGTTGGAGGTATTTGTTTGCAGGCGAAGGGACCTCCTGCAAGTGGGGGGCCTTTAAAAGTGAAATGTCTACAGTTCAAGGTCTATATGTTACTGTGAGGGTGAAAGGCAAGGTTGGTAGGCAGAGGGAACCTCGAATGTCAGGAGATATTGAGGCTTTGACCAGCAAAAAGGAGGCGTGGCTCAGGTCCAGGCAGCTGGGGCTCGAGGGAATACCTGGAGGTGTACAGGGGATACAGGAGTTTACTGAAGAAGGAAATCAGGAGGGCGAAAAGGGGGCACAAGATAGCTTTGGCTGAGAAGATTAGGGTGAATCCAAAGGGGTTCATTCAGTATATTAAAGTAAAAAGAATAGCTAAATGAGAATATGACCCCTCAAAGTCCAAAATGGACATGCAAGTCCAGAACCGTAGGAGATTTGCGAGACTCTCAATGAATATTTCTCCTCTGTCTTTACCGTGGAGTAATACATAAAACTTGGGAGGCTGACAAAAGTTGTAGTGTTATCTTGGGGTGAGTCAATATCACAGGAGAAGGTGTGTTGGATGAATTAGAATGTATGAAGGTGGATCAATCTCCTGGTCATAAACAGATGCATCCAAGAACACTGCAAGAGGCTACAGAAGAAACTACGGGGACCCTGGTTGATATTTTTGCATTATCGTTAGCGACAGGTTAGGTTCCAGAGTATTGGAGATTAGCAAATGTCGTGCCATTATTCAAGAAGGGAAGCAAAGAAAAATCTGGGATCGATAGACCAGGAAGTCTATTATCTGTGGTATGTAGGTTGCTTGAGAAGAGTCTGAGGGATGAGAAATGCATGCATTTGGAAAGATAAGGTTTGTTTAGAAATAGTTTTTTTTTGACAGATTCCCTACAGTATGGAAACAGGCCATCTGGCACAACAAGACCACGCAGACCCTCCAAACAGTCACCCACCCAGTTCCATTCCTCTACCCTATATTTACCCCTGACGAATGCACATAACACTATAGGTAACTTAGCTTGGCCAATTCACCTGGCCTATAGATCTTGGATTGTGGAAGGAAAATGGAGAACCCAGAGGAAACCCACACAAACACAGTGAGAATGTGCAACCTCCACACAGAAAGTCACCCAAAGCTGGAACCAAACCCGGATCCATGACATTGTGAGGCAGCAGTACTAGCTACTGAACCACCATGCAACCCTTGCTTTTTTTCAACACAGTTCAATGACACAGGTACAAAATCTATTCTGCCCTTCACCCATGATGCACGTTCGAATATCACATACCATGGTTAATTTATTCTCCACTGAAAGTGTCATCTTATTTTTAGTTTGATATTAGTTTAATATCTTATTAGTTTAATATTATTAATTTTAATAATTATTATTAATAGTTGTTTTTATACTGGAAAGATTGCATGGCTTTGTGAGTGGGAGATCATGCCTCTCAAATGTGTTTGAGTTCATTGATGAAGTGACCAGGAATGTTGATGAGGGTATGGCGGTAGAGTGTGTGGTTTTCAGTAAGGCCTTTGACAAGGTTGCCATTGATAGGCTTGTCTGGAAGGTTAGAATCGCATGGAACTCAGAGGGACCTGGCAAATTAGATACACAATTAGCTTCATGGTAGTAAGCAGAGGGTAATAGTGGAAGGGTTCTCTCGGACTGGAGGCCTGTGACACATGAACTGCCTCAGGGGTCGCTGCTGGGCCTGTTGCTATTTGTTATCTGTATCAATGAAAGTCTTGCAAATGTACAAGGCATGGCTAGGAAACTTGAAGATGACACTAAGATAGGTGGTATCGTGGACAGTGAGGAAGTATATCAGAAATTGCAGCAGGACCTTGATCAAACTGGAGAAGTGGGCCGAGGAATATTTTGGTAACGTTAGATCAAGGTAGGAGTTTCATGGTGATTGGTAGGACCTTAAGGAGTGTAATTGAGCAGAGGGACCATGGAGTTTAGGTCCACCGTTCTCTGAAAGTGGGGTCATAGTTAGACATGGCAATGAAGAAGGATTTTACCACACTAGCAAGCATCGGTCAGGACATGGAGGAGAGAAATTGGGAAGTTATGTTGCAGTTATACAGGATGTTGGTGAGGCTGCACTTGTAGTGCTGTGTTCAGTTTTAGTCACATTGCGATCGGAAGGATGTTTATAATTTGGAATTTATGCAGACGGAATTTACAAAAATGTTTGCCAGGACCCAACAGTATAAATTATAGGGAGAGGTTGGACAAGCTAGGACTTTTTTCTTTCGTGCACAGGAGAGGGGTCAATAGAAGTTTACATGGATAGGGTGAATGGACCCAACCTTTGTTTCCTAGAGTTGTGGAACCAAGGAGGGGAGAGCATCAGTTTAAGATCAGAGGGGAAAGAATAAAAGGGAAACTGATGGAAACTGTTTTACACAGAGAGTGGTACACAAAGGGAATGAGCTGCCAACGGGAGTGGTTGAAGCATTTATATTAACGTTACGTAAATGGCATTTGGGCAAGTACATGGACAGGAAAGGACGAGAATGCTATGGGCCAACTGCTGGGAATGGGGTTAGTGTGGTTTGATATTTGGGTCAGAATGGACGAGTTTGGGCCAAAGGGTCTCTCTGCCTCTCTCCATGCTCTAGGACTTGACGACTCTACAAATAGAACAGCATTTGGGTCAAACTCTCGTTTTTCCTTAGGTCATAAGTTCGAATCATACTTGGACAATGTTCTTTCAAGTTAACTTTGCAGATATTTTGCTTTTCAGTTTGTTATCGACAATACGTGTGTGTGTGTGTGTGTCTGTCTGTCTCTGTGTGCGTGTGTGTCTGAGTGTGTGTCTGTGTGTGTCTTTGTGTGTGTGTGTGTGTGTGTTTCTCAGTAGTTTTCTAAGGGAAATATCACTGTACATATTTGCAATATCCTCTCGTCATTCCTCTTTCCATCATAGTTTGTTTTGGGCATAGACATGCTGTTTTAGTAGATTAAAGAAATCTGCCTGACTTGTTTCGAACACTGACCCTGACACACTCTGAGAACTATATCATTGGCCATGTCACCAACATAGTTATAATTATTTTTTGTGGGCAGTGGAGGAGTGGGGCTAGAAAAGGTAGAAGGGAGCCATCGACAGGGAATTATCGACTCAATCAGCCAACGTCAGAGACGAGGGGTTCCTTGGAGGGGATTCTGAGGGATAGAATTTGTATTTATTTAGAAAGACAAGGAATGATTAGGGATAGTCAATTTGTGAAATCATGTCTAATTAATGTAATTGAGTATTATGAAGAGATGACAAAGAAGATTGAAGAATACACTGTGGTGTACAATTTTTACACAAACTTCAGCAAGGCATTTAATAAGGTTCCCCATCGTAGACAGATTACTAAAATTAGGTTATATGTAATCTAGGAAAAGCTAACCAATTGGATACAAATTTGGATTGAAGGTAATGGATTGTTTTCCAAACTGAAGACCTGTGGCCAGCGGTGATCTGAAAGAATCAGTGCTGAGCTCACTGCTTTTTATCACGGCTAGAAACAACTTTGATGTGATTATCGGAGGCATGGTTAGTAAGCTTACAGATAACATCACCAAATTTGTTCAGTGGACAGTGAAGAAGATTATCTCAGAATATAACGGGATCCTTGATCATCAATGAGCCAAGGGCTGGTAGATGGAGTTTAATTTAGATATTTGTGAGGTTTTACATTTCGGTAAGTTAAAGCGGGGTAGTGCCCTGGGAAATGTTGCTTAACAAAGAGAACTATGGGTGAAGATTCATAGTTCCTTGAAAGTGGAGTTTAGGTCGATAGAATAGTGAGGAACGTGGTTGACGTGCTTGCCTTAATCGGTCAGGACATTGAGAATAGGAGTAGGGGTAGCGTGAGGGGCTTGTACAAGACATAGGTGAGGCCACTTTAATAAAACTGCGTACATATCAGTTGACTCTTTTAAAGGATGGATGTTGTTAAGCTTGAAAGGGTGCAGAAAAGATTTACAAAGATTTTCTGGAACCTGAGGGTTTGAGCTACAGGGAGATGATGAACAGGTTGAGGCTTTTTCCCCAGCCCGGACTGTCAGAGACTGAATGGCGACATGACAGAGGTTTAATAAAGTCCTGAGGGGCATGGATAGTCTGATTGGACAAGATCTTTTTCCCAGTGTAGGGACTTCCAGAACGAGACAGCATAGGATGAAGGTGACAGGGCAAAGACTTAGAAGGGACCTGAGGGGAAACCTTTTCATACAGAGGCTGGTGGGTGTACTGTCAGAGAAAGTAGTGAAAGCGGGTACAATTACATCTTTACAATGTAACTGGATAGGTACATAAATAGGAATGGATCATGTGATGTGGGTCAAATGCTGGCAAGTGGGATGAGATCTGATTAAGATGCCTGATTGGCATGGACAAATTGGACAAAAGGATCTCTTTTCCACGCTGTATGATTCTCTTATTCTGACAGCGGGATGAGGAAGAATTCTAAAAGGGCCATTCGAACAGGAATTCTCTTCCCCGGAAGTTTGTGGTGCTTCTCTGATTACAAGTATTCACAGCTGAGTTATTTAAAGATTTGACAGAGAAGTGAGTCACGGATAATGGGACAAAGACAGGACGATGAGGCTGAGACCACAATCTGATCAGCCACAATCTTAATGTCTGGTGGAGAAGGCTCAAATTCTCTAATGACCAACTCCTGCTCCTCACTCCCATGTTTCTGTGTTCCATTTAACCCCTCTAACCTGCTAGACAGGAGCAGTCAGAGTCCACTTATTGTTTTCGCATGGTGCACTGAAATAGAGGAAATAATTCGGTCCCTCAAGACTGTCCCACTCGGTTTGGGAGATTTGGAAAATGTAATTGGAAGACCCAGGCTGGAGATGGAAGAGGTTCCTCATTTCTCTTTACAAAACCTCCCCTCTCTGTGTCTTGTGCTTCATTTGTTGATCATGTTGCAGACCCAGATTCACTGTGAAAACAGCCCCCAAATCTCACCCAGTGATGGCTCACAAAATCCACGGGTCTCCCTGATTGCAACATTCCATAAAAGACCTTCCAGGAAAATAACACATACGAACTTTCCAATAACAGCATGGGAGAGCATCAGAAACAGGAGCAGGTCATTCACATCGCAAGCCTGCCTTGCCTTTCACTAAGATCAAGGCTGACCTGCTCCAATTCTCAAATCTTCTTAATGTCCAAGTCTTCTTGAGCACTTCCATAGAACACAGAACAAAGGACAGTACTGATTTGGAGATGTCGGTGTGCGACTGGGGTGTACAAAGTTAGAAATCACATAGCACCAGGTTATAGTCCAACAGGTTTAATTGGAAGCACACTAGCTTTTGGAGCATCGCTCCTTCATCAGGTGATAGTAGAGGGCTCGATCGTAACACAGAATTTATAGCAAAAATTTACAGTGTGATGTAACTGAAATTATACATGGAAAAATTGATTGTCTGTTAAGCCTTTCATCGGTTAGAATACCATGATAGTTTCACTTCTTTCATGTGTAAATCCCAAAACCTTTTTTTAAAAAAAAGTTGCATTCTCAGGTGAGCTGTGAACAATGGTGATAGCAAGACAAAATGTTGAAGGTGTTGGCCCCCTGTGTTCTCTGACTATGCCATGATGTTTAGATTGATTCCAAGCTAAAAAGTGAGATAATGGAGTTTTACGTGAATTCATGCAGATTTTGAGCTCAAGGTTCTACATGAATGCATGCAGTTAGGACCTTCAGCCCTCGACGTTGTGTTGTTTGTCCTACTCTAACCTACATGCTTCCATTCACTTTGTTCCATGTGCCTATCCAAGAGTCTCTTAAGTTTCCCTCACATATTTGACTCTACTACCACTGATTGTAGTGCATTCAACACACCCACCACTCTCTGTGTAAATAATCTACGTCTGATATCTCCCCTAAAACTTCCTCCAATTACCTTAAAATTATGCCACCTAGTAATAGACATTTCTGCCATGGGAAAATGTCTCTGGCTATTCACTCTCTATCTGCCTCTCATCATCTTGTACACCTCTATCAAGTCACCTCTCATCTATTTTTCCTCCAATGAGAAAAGCCCTCACTCCCTCACGGTTTCTTCGTAAGACTTCTAGTCCAGGCAGCATCCTGGTAAATCTCCTCTTTACACTCTCAAAAGCTTCATTATCCTTCCTATAATGAGGAGACCAGAACTGAACACAATATTCCCTGTGCGGTCTGAGCAGGGCTCTATCGAGCTGCAGCATAACCTCGCGGCTCTTAAACTCAATCCCCCTGCAACTGAAAGCCAACATACCATACGCCTTCTTAACAACCAAATCAACTTGGGTGGCAGCTTTGAGGGATCTGTGGACACGGACGCCAGGATCCCTCTGTTTCTCCACACTGCCAAGAATCCTGCCTTTAACCATGTATTCTGCATTCACATTCCAGCTTGCAAAGTGAATTACTTCAGTTTGAACTCCATGTGCCACTTCAAGACCCAGCTCTGCATCCTGTCGATGTCCCATTGCAACCTACAATAACCCTCCACATTCTGTACCACCCCAACCACCTTTGTGTCATCGGCAAACTTACTAGCCAACTCTTCAACACCCATATCCAAGTCATTTTGAAAATAACAGAGAGCAGAGGTCACTGAACTGATCCCAGCGGGACACCACTGGTCCCTTTCAGTGATCTAGCTCCACTAACTCTCTGTGTATGAGAATTCCTGACTTTCACGACCCTCTGTTTGAAGAAAACCTTCTCTGCTTCTGCACCATGACCTATTGATATGAACAAAAGAGGTAACGCAGGGGCTCAGGTAAGAGAGACTGACCCTGAACTCAAGGCAGTATTTGACTGAGGATGACATCAAGAAGCCTGAGCAAAATCACACTTAATGAGAATTAATTATGACCTCTACACTGCTTGGAGTCATTCATGGCACAAGGGAACGTGATTTTCATTGGTGAGCATCAATCATCTCAACCGTGGGGCACATCTGCAGGAGATCCTCAGCGTAGCCTCCTCAGCTCAGGCATCTCCAGTTTGTCATCATAGAATCCCTACAGTGTGGAAGGAGGCTATTCAGCCCATCGAGTCCAAACTGAGCAGAATAGATTACCTACAATGTGGAAACAGGCACTTCGGCCCAACCAGTCCACACCGACCCTCCAAAGAGTAACCCACCCAAACACATTTCCGTCTGACTAATGCACCTAACATGATGGACAATTTAGTATGGCCAATTCACCCTGCGTGCACATATTCGGACTGTCAGAGGAAACCGAAGCATCCGAAGGAAGCTCATGCAGACAAGTGGGGAATGTGCAAACTCCACACAGATAGTTGCCCAAGGTTCGAATCGAACCTGGGACCCTGGTGCTGTGAGGCAGCAGTGTTACCTACTGATTCACCATACCAGCAGAAGAGGGGCATTCACTGAAGTCTATAAAGTTTTCAGGACAGTTTGTCCCTCTTCAGCTCTTGAAACAATCTGTGACTATGTATAGCAAGACTCGGACAACTTTCAAGACCGTGTTGTTAAGTCTGTGTAACATTTATGTAACAGCACAGTACATTTCCACAGTAAAAGGACAAGTTCATTCAGCAGCTCAATCTGGTTTCACGAGAATATGGGGAAGCCATTCATCCCATCAAAACTACTGGGCAAAACAAGGAGAGCCCATTCAGTCCCTCCTGCCTGTTGCACAGCAAGGTGCGAGTCTGCTCTCTCCCACATGTCACGTACATGGGATCAGGAAGAACCATTTCACACCCGGAGTCACTTACAAAGGAACAGGCAGAGGCTATTCAGCTTGTCAAGCCACTAACACAGGAACAGATAAATGGCAGAGATGCTCCAACGTCACAAACAAATGGAGCAGGGGCTACACAGAGAGACTGCTCCAAATTGATCCACACGGCTTAATTACTCATGGTACATATGTGTTACTTTAACATGGGTTTCTGGCAGTCGGAATGAAGCCAACTTTTTTAGCCATTCTCCAAGTTACCTTCCATCTCCAAGAACGCAGACCCATGATCTCCGTGGAGGTCAGAAACCGGTGGGGAATAACTAACTGTTTCAGAATGAAGGTATTTTGGCTGCTGACAGGATTATGTACAAAGTGGCACTCAATGCAGTGTCACACAGTAAGTGTGCTTAAAAGTGCTCAGAGTTCATTCAGAGCCTGCACCTCGCTGTCAATCGACGTGAGGGTTCTGCAGATGCATGTAAACTGTCGTGAATCAAACATCCAATGAAAAGTATGACATTGTCACCCCATTCAGCTGTTTGGGACATAATGTGTTTCTGTCCATACCCATCAAGCTTCAACTTCTTATTCTCTCACAGCGCTACAGATTAAGCACATCGTAACTGCACTCCCTCCTCATGGTAACATCATGCTAGTGTTTAGTCTGGTCAAACGCCTTTGCACTGTCTCGGTGACAAAGAGATCATCGATTATGAAGCAGACCAAACCTTTACACAAAGCACCAAATACTATCTCAACAAAACACGATCAGTGGGATAGATATTCTAACTTTTGTACTTCAATCATTTTGCCTGAAGAGCCACATATCATTTACTTCCTGTCCCTGTATGAATTCTGTCAGTGACGTATGACCAAGGACATCCAGGTCCTTTTCAACAAAAGCACTTGCCAAACTCTCTACCATTTAATAAATATAAATGTACATGATGATATTTGTTGTTCACATCTGAATAATTGTTATACCTTTTGAACAGCTATTGCTCAAACACTGATCCTGCTGCCACCCATCAATCCTTCAGTCCAGAGAAAAACAGTATTCTTCTCGTATCTCCGTTACTCAAATTTTAATCCATGTGGTATATATTCCACCCCTACCTACCCATGGACTCTAACATTCCATCTTAGCTGTATTCAAACATGTCAAGCGTCTTCTAAAAATACAAATACTCCAATCCCATTGGTTCTCAACTTTCGATGTCACCATGGACAATCTCCACAAACAGGTTTATCAAAGATCATTTCCCTTTCCTGAATCTAGGCCGAATGTACCAAATCATATTATTATTCTCCAAGTGTCTATTAGTCACGTTCCTTCTAAAAGGTTCCAATATTTTTTTCTCACAGCTGACATCAAATTATTTAGTTTTCTGTTTTCGCTCTCCATCCTGTTTTAAATATTTAGGTTGACAATAGCTGCTGTCCAGTCTGCAGGATCATTTCCAGAATCTAACTAGCTTTGAAGAATAATCAGTAATTATTTCACTAGCTTTGTTCTCGTCTCAATCACTCTGAGATGTAACTCATCAGATGCAGCAACTTATGAAACTTCAATTCAGTTAGATTTTCAATAACATACACTTCATTAATTCTGATTTCCTTCAGTTTCCATTTTTTTACCAGTCCCTCTGTTCCCTAATATTTGTGGAAAGTAGTTTCTGTACCTTCCCCTGCGGAGATGGAAACAATGCATTCCTCTCAGCAGGCAGACGTTTTCAGTCAATTCGTGAATACATTGGAGGACTGCACTTCGGAGATGGTGGATATATTACCCACTGCTGCCTGAAAAGTTCCAGAATCAATCCAGTTTAATTCATCGTGAGTGTCAGCGCAGTCTTGCTACTGGTGTGAGAACACAGGTTAAACTGAAGGAGGGGATACAGCTCAGTGATCACCTCAATTTTGAGACAAGCTAGTTTTACACTTTACACCTGAATGGATGCAGCTTAGACAAATCTTCCTGGAAATCCCAGAGAGGAAAATATAGTGCCTTAGTCCTCCCTGTTTATACAGCTTCCCTTCGTTGTAGTCTCAGTTTCAGTTGTTTATCATGGACCCAGACACACTGCAAATGCAGTATTCAGAGTGGGGTCCCCAGACCACCGGGGCTCCCTGAATGAACCCAGTAGCTGACATCACTATCCTGAGAACACCATACACAGAGACTCCACTGACTTTCCAGATGGCAGCAGCAAGTGAATTGCCCACACCTACAATGCATCCATTCAGTATTGAAAATGCCTCGGTCTCCTCAGTTTCTCCAGGAGACCGTGGGGACTGCAGATACTGGAGATCAAAGCTGAGAAATGTGTTGCTGGAAAAGCACAGCAGGTCAGGCAGCATCCAAAGATCAGGAGAATCGACGTTTCGGGCATGAGCGAAAGAATGCCTCATCTTCCGCCTGGGAACCCTCCAACCACAAGGGATGAATTCAGATTTCTCCAGCTTCCTCATTTCCCCTCCCCCCGACCTTGTCTCAATCCCAACCCTCGAAATCAGCACCGCCTTCCCAACCTGCAATCTTCTTCCTGACCTCTCCGCACCCACCCCCTCTCCGGCCTATCACCCTCACTTTAACCTCTTTCCACCTATCGCATTTCCAACGCCCCTCCCACAAGTCCCTCCTCCCTACCTTGTATCTTAGCTTGCTTGGCACTCTTCCCTCATTCCAGAAGTAGGGCACATGCCCGAAACGTCGATTCTTCTGATCTTTGGATGCTGCCTGACCTGCTGTGCTTTTCCAGCAATACATTTTTCAGCTCCTCAGTTTCTCTTCCTGGCTGAGAAAGCTCTTACATCTCCACACAGTCGCACAGTAATAGTTCCTCTCTCCAAAGAAGCAGTTGACCATTGAACATTACGTTTCTCTGTATCTCAGCGACTATAAGAGAGATAGAGGAAACATAACTCACGGTAAGCAAGGGCATCCCATAATAAATATGATACTCAGGAATATGTGAAAAGGGGAAATGGTAGAATAACTTCCCATTCTGTTTTCCTTCCAGTCCATCATCAGCAATCCTTTTGCTTGCTTTTCCTTTCTCTCTCTCTCTCTCTCCATCTGTCTCTCATTCACTCTCACTTTCTCTCTCTTGCTGGACACCATCCACTCAACACAAACCTCCCGCTCATCCTACCATCCATCCCTGATATAATAATATTATTTCTCAGTTGTATTCCGTTTTGATAGGTTCACTGAACTTGAAACGTCATTTGTTTTTTTTTCTGACAGACTGCCATACCTGCTGAGATTTTCCAACATTCTTTCAGACGGTGGAGAATTTTATTTCAGATTGCCAGCATCCCCATTTCCTTGGTTATTTCACCTTCAATGTTGTTGTTTCGCGGGATGCCAGCATCACTGGCAAGGGTAGCATTTTTGTCCATCCTACCTGTCCTTGACCACGGGGCCATTTGTCAAGGCAATATGGAGGCAATCATATTGTTGTGGATCTGAGGTGACACTTAGTTCAGACAGTGGTTTATGCTTGCCATGAGTGAAAATAGGCTTCATTCCAATTTTTGATATTGGAATTTAAATTTAGTCATCGGCTGTGATAGAATTTCAGACAATGATTTTCGAGTCATAACCCGTGCCTCTGAATTACACAGTCAGTGACATTATTACTCTGTTTAAGAGTCCCCGTTGTGAATTAACTGTAGAGACAAGAACAAGTTTGTGGTCAAACTATTTGTAACTGGAAGAGAGGTCAGAAGAGAACTGGAGCCATAAAATCTGTCGTTAACGAAGGCTTAGTGATGGCGAAGTCAGCAACAGAACTCAGGCAGAGCTGGAGATTGGGGATATTATATAGGTGGGTGTGGGCAGGTTTGATGACAGAGAGAATATGGAGATACAAAACAGTTCACGGTAAATGGAGACTCAAGGTTCTGAACAGTGTTTTACCTTCTCAGATGTTTATGAGTAAGTATTTTGGAAATGCATGAGAAGGAAGTGGCGTTTGTGACTGAACGTTTATGTTTTTGTTAAATATAATCAACCAGAATAGCAATAACATTCAGCATCATACATAGAATTGATAGAGATAGACTTACCAGGCACACCAATAATAGCGAGGATGGGATAGTACCCAAATTGAATAATTATCAGTACGGCTAGTATCCGCAACCATAACCGCGGCCAATCCTGAGAAACCCAGTGAAGACCGCAGGGTAAACTCCTGTCCATTGTTGTAACATTCCAGTCTAATGTTCTCAGATTCTGATTCATTGTTGGAAAATTCCAGTCTAATGTTCTCAAATTAAAATCCATTGTTGGACAATTCTAATGTTCTCAGGTTCTGATGTCTCGCTCTTTCTCTGTCGCTGCTGATCCCAATCTTGTTGAGTTTGACTCTGCCCCGAATACTATGGCAAATCAAGTTGAAAGAAGTCCCGAATTATGGAAGAGGGAAATCCTCCAGTGAACCAGTTAGGTCCAGGAAGACTGATATTAATCACAGTCACTGAACAAACAGCTCCACTCAACCCCATTTCGCGGCAAGTTTGATATATCACAATAATACTTGGGGTGGCTGGGATTTTGATATCGCAGATTATTGGGCTCATGGCACATGTCCAGTTGTAAACATCGAGGTGAGGGAGAGACATAATTCTTTCTCTTCACAAGCTCGATGATTCTGCTGTGTTTTGGCAATATAGGAATTGCTGGGCTCCCGAGGCCGTCTGTGTCTGATCACCAGGCCCGCTGCATCTTTTCGTTTCATTTATTTATGTTTAACTTTGACTTCTGTCTGTCCAGCATTAAACGGCTTAGGTGGGTTTCAGCATTTTTGAGAGACACCTGCAGAGCCATAGACGATGGCGGTACAGTCCATTCCTTGTGTTCTTGCAGCCGCAACCTTGACTTGTGGAGTGATGGTCAAACTCTTACAGAACCAGGATTCTTAGTTTTACCTTTCCCCAGTTATTGATGGGGTCTCAGCAGGGTTGGAAGGCAGTAAATCTCTCCCGGGTGCTACACACACTCTCTGAGATTTCTCTCAGAACTGTCTATCGATGTTCTTTCCTCCTGGAGTGGAGAACTACACGTCAGACAATCTGTTTCTTGCATTTGTTTTTTGACATTGTTGTGCTTATCGGTTGATACCATATTGGAGCCATTACTGTATAGTAGTTCAATAAACTATTATTCTTCTAAGTTTCGAACAGAATTAAGTTATTGCAAGTTCGTCTTCCTTTTGTTGTCTTTTATCGACAGTCTTCGAATAAGTAGTGTTTTGCTTAATGTCGAATATTTTGACCAAGTAAATTCTATCTCAAACATAACACCTCACATTTACCAGCGGAATGGGCTGAGCCGGAGGAGTGATAATCATGTCAGGAATTATATCAGATACTCAATCCACCTCTCAGATCCATCCCAGACACGCATAAGCCCAGATGAGGTCACTGCTCAGCATGAAGCACTGCGTAGACCAGGCTAGTGCACTGCTCAGCAATCCGTCCAGGATCGAACACTGTTTAGGGCTCACAAGTTCACTACTTATATGTCCAACAGTGCACTGATCTATAAATTTGGACTAAATGATCTGTTCAACACAGGGTGCTGTGCAGAACACAGAAAGGCATTGTTCTATACACACGGACTGGATATCTGCGCAGCATGGGGAGCTGCCCAATAAATAGCAGTGAATTTATCTTTTAATCTGGAGCAGTTACCTTCCCAGCACACGCAGCTGTGTGCACCAATTGCTGCATTGCTGTGTAACACTGTGTTAGATCACTGCCCAGTGTGGGGAACCTTGCAGCTCATGCTGGAAGCGACAGGATGTGCAGCACCTCTCCATTTACAGCTCCATATCTCCAGTGTGGCATGACACAGGAGGGCTGTGGATGTGAAACTCACTGCCAGAGAGAGATGGCAGGGGAATCAGTTTAAATACCAACAAATGGGAGGAACTTTGTTAAAAGCGAGGGGAAGATTGAGAGAGAATTTCAGAGAATGACCTGATGGCAGGTTTAAAAATTGTAAAATGAGAACATTTCGATAGCGTCTTGCAATATAAGCCACTGTTTCTAGGAATGATGGGTGAGCAGGATATTTGTGTAAGTTATGATGATTGAGAATTTTGGATAAGCATTTGTCCTGCAGCGTTGTAACTGGGAGTAGGATCAGCAGAATTTTCGACTCATTGGGCTGAATCGTACAATAATTTGTCTCAGTGCCATTTTCATTGAATGTGACAGAAGGAATATCTGCACGAGGCAGAGCTAGTTTCCTGGTGTTATCTTATCGAACTCACCTCATTAACTACCCGCCCTACCTCATGGTTTCCCTCTCATTCAACGCCAGCACGATTTTCCCACCCATTATGGCTGGAGGTGCTCACCATCGCCCGGATGCCCCTGGATATTCAGTGATCACTGGTATTGCTGCCATCATAAAAAGGCCAATGGGCACACGGTTGAGTTTTCTTAGTTTGGAGCTGCCCTGCACAGTTTACCCGAGCATGGCAGATAAGGGGCAATTACACCACAGCTTGACGACAGAGGCACAGAGGTCATGGTGAATGGTCTAGTACAGAGGGGGACCATTGTCTTCCCAGACCATGGTCTGAGCACACCACCCAGCTCAGTGCAGTATCTGCGTCCGAAGAAAAGTCCAGCAATACAGGAAAAGCATCAATAACCTTCCCCGTTCTGTCAGGATAAGTGTCAACGTATTCTCTCTACTCTCTCACACTCATTGTATATCTGTTAGTGCCTTCCCCAGAATAAGGCTCCATCACTCTTACTACTGCAATACAGCACCTTCTCTCTCTCTCTCTCTCTCTCTCTCTCTCTCTCTCTCTCTCTCTCACACACACACACACACACACCCCTACGCAATACCCCCACATAGTTATAAAATGTTCTTATGAGTGCAGTTTCTAGAATTCTCTGGTTGATGTCGTTCGTACAATGTTCCAAATAACTCTCAAAATAATTCAATTTCAGCAAAATGTTCATCCCCCAATATGCAACGCATCAGAGGAAGGAGCAGAGTTTTACTTTTTTTTAAATCACTCAGGATGAAAGTGCATCATGAGGCCATTAATCCTCTCAAATATGCTCCACTAATCAAACAAAGGGAAGACTCACTCTCTTCTTGAAGACAGACGCCACTTTGGAGTTTCGCCAGTTTCACTGGAACACTCCTGTAATCCCAGGAGTTATGGAATATTTCACACAATGCCAGCAGTCACTCTGTAACCATTTCTATCAAAACAAGCTATGAATTGCTGATAAGCTGTTTACCTTTGGTCTTTTCTGTTTGAGAAAAGCCTTGTTCATTTTGTGAGAGACAATGCAAAACTTTCATCTGACTACAATTTTGTTTATAATATTGAAACTCTTCGTGCTTTCCCCTGCGAGGAACAATGTAAAATAATGTTTTATCTTCTCTGCATTCCCTGAAATCTGTTCCCCAGTCACATCCTACAGGTGTCCCACATATTCTTTCCTGCCTTCCTTCCAAGGGTCACACACACATCATGAATGTTTTTTATTCGATATGGGAAAACTCTTGCGGTTAGTTTCTTTTCCTATTCTTGCCAGTTTTGAAATGTTTTTTCTTTGTATTTTGTTTTATACAATCTGCTTCTTGTTCCAAAAGTAAACTTCCCAAATGTGGCCAACGCTCAACAATCTGAATTCTTTAGCTTGTGATTGATTAGCATACTTCACGGCATTTGTGCATCATGGATGGTTCATCTTCACATCTTCATATCATCTTCTTTTTCACCAGAGCCAAACATTACTGAGAGTTATTAATCAGTACCTGCTTAAATGTTCCCACATCCCTCCCCCCCACACCCCATCCCCGCCACACACATACCTGCTGACCTTCATCTGTGTCTATTTTCACACTCCGTATTTGACCAGATATATGACATGTATCTGCATTTGAAATGCCTGGCTCTTTTCAATCATTCGGGGGGAACCTACGTATGTGGCTGAACACAAGATCAGCTGAAGGTGACTCCATTCTCCCAGTTTCCCTGGCTCTGTCATTTCTGTTCGATGATGTCACATTCCAGCTAGTGACATCCTTTTCTCTCAAACGAGAAATCCCCTAAATCTGATGGACTGAGTTTTCAGCTGTGTCTGGCCCATCTCCCTCACTTCTGCCCTCACTCCGTCCTTCCTCCCCAGAACAATGATAGATCTTCCCTTGTCCACACTTCATTCTGCACTAGAATCTGCATTCACAGAATCATATTCCGCCACTTCCACCACCTCCAGCAGGACAGCACCAGCAAACACATCTTCCCCTCCAGTCCACTGTCAGAAATTCACAGGGACCATTCCTTCTGTGGCAAGCTCCATTACCTCGAACAGTTCCCCACACCCCCATGGAACCTTCCCATGTAAAGCTGCAACTTTTGCCCATTCATCTCTTCCCTCTTCACTATCCAAGGCTCTAAACAGACCATCCAGGTGAAGCAGCATTTCACTTGTACGCTTTCAATCCAATCTCCTGTCATTGCTGCTTACAATGCAGTCTCCGTTACATTACTGAGCTAAACAGAAACTGATTTGATGAACATCTCCACTCTGTCTGTAGGAATGACATTGTCATTCTGATTGCTCCCCATTTCAAGAACCTACATTGCTCTCAAGATAATGAGAATTCTTTGAGGAGGTAACGACGGTTTGGACAATAGAGAGTTACCTATCTGAACTTCCAGAAGGCCTCTGATATGGTACTCCACAGGAGGCTGCAGAGTAGGATAAGGACCCATGGTTCTCAGAGGACAGGTGCTAGCATGGATAAATGATTGCCTCTCTTACAGGATGCAGAGTGAGGATAAAATTGTCTCTCTCAGGATGGCAGCCGGTGACTTGCAGTGTTCCACAAGAGTCAGTGTTGGGATCACAACATTTCACTTTATAGGTTAATGATCTGAGTGGCGGGACAGAAGGCATTCTGGCTACGTTTGCAGATGAAGCCAAGATAGGTGGAGCGGCATGTAGTATTGAGGAGGCAGGGAGCCTGCAGAAAGATTTCGACAGTTTAGGAGAGTGGGAAAAGGAGTAGCAGATGGAATGCAATTTGGGACAGTGTGAGGTCATGCACTTTGGTATGAAGAATACAAGCATGGACTATTTACCAAATGGGAAAAAAAGTCAGAAATCTGAGGAACAAAGGGACTTGGGATTCGAAGATCAGGATTTGCCTTAGATAAACCTGTAGGTTCAGTCAGTAGTTAAGAAGGCAGGTACGATGTTGTCATTCATCTTGAGAGGAGTAGGATATAATGACGGGGATTCTGAGGCTTTCTAAGGCTCTGGTCAGACCACATTTCCAGTATTTTGTGCCTCATACCTCAGGAAGGATGTATTAGCCTTGGTGTGTGTCAAGAGAAGGTTCACCAGAAATGAAAAACTTAACACATGAGGAACATTGGAGAACTCTGGGTTTATACTCGATGGAGATTAGAAGGATGGGTGGGGCGGGGGGGATCATATTGAAACTTACAGAATACTGAATGACCTGGATACAGACAAAATTGGGAGGACGTTGGCACTGGCAGGAGGACACAGGTGTAGAGAAAAGGGAAAACCCATTAGAACGGGGATAAGGTGAAACGTCTTTAGCCAGAGAGTAGTGACATTGTGGAATTCCTTACCACAGAAGGCTGTGGAAACCAGATCATTTGGCACCAACGATATCGCCAGGAAAGGGACTGAGTATCTGAAAAGTGACTACAGAGAGTTAGTTTGGAAGCTGAAGAGCAGGACAAGTAGAGTAGTGATCTCAGGTTTGCTACCAGTGCCACGAGCTAGTTAGATGAGGAACAGTCAGCGAATGCAGATTTACAATTGGCTGCGGGGCTGGTGCAGGAGGGAGGGCTTCAGATACCTAGACCATCGGGCTACCTTCTGGGTAAGGTGGGACCTGTACATGAAGGATGGGTTGCACCTGAACTGGAGGGGCACAAATGGCCTGTTTGGGAGGTTTGCTCGTGTGATTCTGGCGGGTTTAAAACGCGTTTGGCAGGGGGTTAGGAATAAGACCACATGTCTGAGAGGGGTTCGTTGCAGACGGGACAGTGAGAGGATATATTGAATCTATCAAGAAGGTTTCTTACGCCATGAAACAAAGGGATCAGTTAAAGTGCATCTGCTTTAATGCAAGGAATGTCTGAACTAAGAGTGACAAACTTAGATTATGGATCAGTACTTGGGGCTACGATATCGTGGCCTTGCGGAGACGTAGGTTTCACAGGGACAGGGATGGTTGCTTGATGTTCCAGGGTTTAAAACGTTTAAAAATGTTTCGGGGCAGCACAGAGTCTCAATGATTAGTACTGCTGCCTCATAACGCCAGACACCCGGGTTCAATTCCCAACTCAGGGAACTGTCTGTGTGGAGTTTGCACATTTCCCCAGTGGGTGTGCTCCGGTTTCCCTCCATAATCCAAAAATGTGCCGATTAGGTGAACTGGCACATGCTTAATTGCCCGTAATGTTAGATGAAGGGGTAAATGTAGGGGAATGGTTCTGGGTGGGTTGTTCTGTGGAGGGTTCTGTGGACTTGTTGGGCCGAAGGGCCTGGTTCCACTCTGTAGGTAATCTAATCTTATCTAAAAAAGAACGGGGTGGTAAGAAAATGATGAGAGGATGTAACATTGCTAATCAGAGAGGGCGTCCCAGCTACAGAAATGAAGGTTGTTGAGGAAGGTTTGTCTACTGAGTCAGTATGGGTGGAAGTTAGGAACAACAAGGGAACAGTCGCCGGATTTGGGGGTTTTCTACAGACCATCTAATAGCAGTAGAGAGATTGAAGATCTCATAGGCGGGCAGATTCCAGAAAAGTGCAAACGTAGCAGGGTTAATGTTATGAGTGATTTCAACTTTTCCAATATCGACTGGAACCTCCTAAGTGCAGATGGTGTGGATGAAGCCGTTTTTGTCAGGTATTTTCAAGAGAGTTTCGTTGCTCAGTATGTAGACAGACCGACGAGGGGAGAGGTTATTTTGGATTTGGTGTTCGGCAACGAGCCAGGACAGGTGTCAGAACTCACGGTGGGAGAGCACTTTGTTGAAAGTGATCACAACTGCATCACATGTAGCATAGTCTGGGAGAGTGAAAGGAGCAGTTTCCGAGGGAAGATATTTAATTAGGGAAAAGGAAATTATGATGCTATCAGACAGGAGTTGGGAAGTACAGACTGGGAGCAATTGTTCCACAGAAAGGGCACAGCAGGCATGTGGAGCAGTTGTTGCGAGTGATACACAAATTTGTTCCTCTGATACAGGTAAGAAGGGGTAAGATTAAGGAACCTTGGATGACGAGAACAGAGAAACTTCTCGTCAAAAGGAAGAAGGCAGCTTACGGAAGATGGAGGAAGCAAGAATCTAACACAGCTTTAGAGGATTACAGGCTTGTTAGAAAGGAGCTCATAAATGGACCGAGGCGAGCCATGATGGGGCATGAAAAAGGCTTGGCAAGAAGCGTTAGGGAGAATCCAAAGGCATTTTTCTCATACGTGAGGAATAAAGGAATAATTAGTGAGAAGGTAGGGCCAATCAGGGATAGCGTAGGGAACTTATGCGTGGAGTCTGAGCAGATAGGGGAAGTCCTAAATGAGTTTTTTTGCTTCGATTTTCACCAGGGAAAGGGAACTTGCTGTAAATGAAAACTTAGAGGAGCTGGTTCAGATCAAGATTGATGAAATTGATGTGCTAGAACTTTTGGAAAACATTAAGATAGATACGTCCCCAGGGCCAGATTTATGCTAGACAGCTCCGGGAAGCGAGAAAGGCGTTTGCTAAACTGCTGGTGAGGATATTTGCTTCCTCAGTCTCCACAGGAGTCGTACCGGAGGATTGGAAGGAGGCGAATGTTGTTCCTTATTTCAAGAAGGGTAATAGGGAAATCCCTGACAATTACAGACCAGTCAATCTTACGTCTGCGGTCAGCAAAGTTTGGAAAAAATTCTGAGGGATAGGATTTATGACTATTTGGCAAAGAATTGTGTGATTAAAGCATGGCCTTGTGAGGGGCAGGTCATGCCTCACAAATCTTATTGATTTCTTTGAGGAAGTGTCAAGCCAGGTCGACGACGGTCGAGCAGTGGACGTGGTGCATGTGAACTTCAGCAAGGCATTTGATAGGGTTCCCATGGAAGGCTTAGTCATAAAGTCAGGAAGTATGGGATACAGGGAAATTTGGTTATCTGGATTCAGAATTGGCTGGCTAGCAGAAAGCAGACAGTGGTTGTAGATGGAAAATATTCTGCTTGGAGGACAGTGTTGAGAGGGATCCCACAGGGCTATGTCCTTGGGCCTCTGCTCTTTGTAATTTTTATAAATGACTTGGATGAGGAGGTTATGGGGTGGGTTAGTAAATTTGCTTATGACACAAAGATTGGAGGCGTCGTCGATAGTATAGAGGGCTACTGTAGGCTCCAGCGTGACATAGACATGATGCAGAGCTGGGCTGAGAAATGGCAGATGGAGTTCAACCTGGGTAAATGCGAAGTGATTCATTTTGGAAGGTCAAATTCGAATCCTGAATATAGCATTTAATACAGGATTCTTGGCAGTGTGGAGGAACAGAGGGATCTGCGTGCGCAAGTGCGTAGATCCTTCAAACATGCCACGCTAGTGGATAGGGTGTCAAGAAAGCATATGCTGTTTTGGCTTTCATTAACAGTGGGATTGAGCTTAAGAGCCGCCAAGTTTTTTTTCTGCAGCTCTACAAGTCCCTGGTGAGACCACACTTCGAATATTGTGTCCAGTTGTGGACCCCCTACCATAGGAAAGATAGAGGGGCTTTAGAGAAGGTGCAAAGAAAGTTTACCAGGATGCTGCCTGGACTGAAGGGCTTGCTTAATGAAGAAAGGTTGAACAAGCTTGGACCTTTTTCTCTGGAGACAAAGAGGAGAGAGGAGATCTGATCGAGGTGTACAAAATAATGAGAGGAATAGAGAGAGAGTCAATACCCAGAGACTTTCCCCAGGGTAGGATTGACTAGTACGATAAGTCATAGTTTGAAGATATTAGGAGGAAGGTAAAAGGGAGACGTCAGAGGTAGGTTCTTTATGCAGAGAGTTGTGAAAGCATGGAATGCATTGCCAGCACTGTTGGTGGAAGCAAAGTCATTGGGGACATTTAAGCGACTGATGAACCTGTACGTGGATAGCAGTGAGTTGAGGGGTGCATAGGTTAAATTACTATATTTTATATTAAGATTAAATCTCAGGACAACATCATGGCCCAAAGGGCCTATTCTGTGCTGTCTTGTTCTACGTTCTATTTAGTATACTTAAAACAGACTCACATAAGTTCTTGATTGACAAGGAGATCAAAGATAACTGGCAGGAAGCAGGAAAATGGGGTTGAAAGTCTCTAATTCGTGATCGAATGCCGGAGCCGACTTGATGGTCCGAATGGCTTCATTCCTGCTCGTATAGAGTTGTGGCCTTATAATATTTCGGTCCTGGATGGCACGGTGTCTCAGTGGTTTGCACTGGTGCCTCACAGCATCAGGGAACTGGGTTCGATTTCCTCTGAGTGTTCTAGTTTCCTGGCACAGTTCAAAGTTGTGCAGGTTAGGTGACATGGCCATGCTGACTTGCCGATTGTGTTCAGGGATGTTGATGTTAGGTGCAATAGTCAATGGTCTATGTATAGTATTGTGGTAGAGAATGGGATTGGTTCGCATACTCTTTGGAGGGTCAGAATAGATCTGTTGTGCAGAAGGGCCTGTTTTCACACTGTAGGGATTCTAAGAAAATGCAGACTGCTGCAATGTTCCAATGAAGCACAACCCACGCTCGAGCAACAGCTCACTTTACACTTTGGTACGTTACAGTCTGTAGGAGTTAATATTGAATTCCATAAATTCCCAGCCTGAACCCATTACGGCTGTTCTCTATTTTCTGTACACTCTCCCTCCTGGGCTCCCTAAGTTCGTGTCTTGTTTTTGTTCCATTCAATAGAGAAAACCAATTTCTAATATTTACACATTAATTTACACACATTATATACCTGTGTCTCTTTCACCACAATTTCAAGCCCATTTGTCTTTCACACTGGGCCTCCAAACACTCTTTCCCACTTCTGCCAATATACTAAAGCGCTCACTTTCCAATCCCTTACACGTCTGAAGATTTACACTGGACTTGAAACATTAACATTGTTTCTATGTCTCTGAGATGTTGCCAGAACCCTAAGTTCCTTCAAAAATGAAAAGTTGCAGAATACATTTTCAATATAGCAAAGATCATTGGATACAGGAAATCTGAAACAAAAACAAAAATTGTTGGACTTACTGGGTGCTTTGAGGAACAGTCACAGAACCCGAAAGATTAACTCTGCTTTCACTCCACAGATGCTGTCAGACTGGTCAGTGTCTTCAGCACTTTCTGTCTTTGAATAAGTTTCAAACATGTATGTCAAAGCTGCTCACACGCCCTGTCCAACATGGAGAGCCATACGCCGGGAAGTGAATGATAATGCAACGTGTACAAATTCATTTGTTCTGAAACTCCATAAGGCTGTCATCACCGACACGACAGAGCTCTTAATCATGGTCATGGAGAGAAACAGCGGGAAACACATTTGCTTTAAAGAGAAGATGGCATTACTGGAGGGGAAAATATTCAGGTGAAAACGTTAAATGCTTTTGAGGAATGCGACAATTGGAGGCATGGCATCATGAAGATACCCAAACAGAATGAGAATTTTTAAAAAAGGAAGTGTTCCCACATGAGAAACTGGGATAGAGCACTGTGTACAGGGGAGGAGGACGACCGTGTCCCCGTGCGAATGAGGACAGGCAGCAGAATTGTATTGCATCTGAAACTGGACATTCATGTGATGCTGTAAATCATAGCAGCTGTTGTAGCAGCAGCAGCAGAATTAGATTCAACCACAATATAATCTCTCAGTCTACCATTAACATGAAGCTGATGTCCGCTTCAGTGATGAGTGTGGATGAACATGCCACGGTCAGAACCATGTGTACGTAAACCTGATTACAACCCATTCAAGCTACTGCACTTACTGCTTACATTAACAAACAGCAGAGCTAACATCTGATAGAGAGGGCGCCATGATCCCAAGACTGTGACCATTTCTTTTAAAACCAGCTGTGAATTACTGCTGGCCTGTCTACTATTACTCTTATCTGTTAGAAAATTCCTTGTTCCTTTTGTTAGAGACAGTTCAAGAACTTCCCTCCTATTACCATTTTGTTTACATCTTTGAAATACTTACTGTACCTTCCCCTGTGAGGAAAGATATAAAACATGGGTGTAAATTATCTGTCTGCTCCCTGTAGCCAATTCTTCAGTCACACCCTCCAATTATCCTCAGTATCCTTTCCTAATTAATTACACCTAAGGTCACACACTCATCTTGAACATTTTTTATATGCTCGGAAAAGATCATGCTACTTGTTTTTGTACTTCATGCCAATTTACTACATCATGTCTTTTCTCCCCTTTTCCTCACTTTCTAGATTGATACAGTCATATCGCGCACAAACAGACCCTTTGGTCCAACTTGTCCATGCTGACCAGGTTTTCCAAACTAAACTAGTCCCATCTGATTGCATTTTGTGCATATGCCTCTAAACTTTTCCCATTCATATGTTTGTCCTACTGAGTTTTAAATGTTGTAGCTGTACTTGCACCTCCCACTCTTCCTCTGACAGCTCATTCCACATACACACATCAGCCTCTGTGTGAAAACATTGACCCTTCGTCCATTTCAAATCTCCCCTCTTTCACCTTTAACCTGTGCCTTCTATGGTTGAACTCCCCCATCCGTTGGAAAGACCTTGGCTGGTCACTCTATTCGTACCTCTCATGATTTTATAAACTTCTACAATGTCACCCCTCAACCTCCTACATGCTGTCTGACACTAACTTTACGAACAAGCATTTCAAGATAAGCACTGCAAGTTTGAAACAGTATTCAAATGACAGGTAAATAACATTTAGCCCAAGCTTCATACTGTGATTTATTTTTCTCCATGTTATAATACTAAGGCAGCAGGAAACTGTTACGAGTACCAATAAGAGGTCAAACATCTGAATTGCTTTGTCCAAATGGGGTGATGATCTCTACAGTAAAAGTGCATCACTGGCCTGAACCATATAAGAAGGGGAATTCTTGTACCGTACGGTCAGCGTGCAGTTGCCTTTAGCAGAGTGAGATGAAGGCTGAGTATAACTTTTGAAATTTGGATCACAGTGTGAATTCAGTGCAAAGGGGGAGAGGTCTTTTCAATAAGGTTTACTCAAAGAACGAAATATTCCGGAGTGAGATGTGAATGGGAGGTGTAAAACAGCATGAATGGAGAGGCCGAGCCACACTGAGACCAGAGGCAAAGTGACGGCATTAAACACAGCTTGATGCTACGGCAGAGTAGGAAGACTTGAACAAAGAGTTTCAGGTGAAGTGGGGAGGGACCATAAGGTAAGATAATGTACTCTGTAATTTGAGAGGGAGAACCTGGAATCACGAAGGGGACACGAGCAGGGAAGAGGATGGAGCAGCAATGGTAGCAGTTTCTGGGGGGAATTCAGGAAGCACAGCTGAAATTCATGTCTAGCATCTGCTTCTGGTCCCGGAAATTAACATCCTAAATCTGGCCCTCCACTCATGCTCATCAATAGTATCCTTGAGAGCCTTTGCAAACATGGGTGCTTCACCTGCTTATCGAGGTCTTCTTTTTGAACAGAAACAATAATTACTGAGCGGTTTGGGATATCTACTTGAATGTCTGCTCACGTATACTCACTGTCCTTCCTCTGGGTCTATTTTCACATTCCACTTCAGACCAGATGTGAGGCAGAAATCCTCAAATTAGATGCCTAGTTCTTTTCAATCATTCAGAAGGAACTTCTGCCTGTGGCTGAGCACAAAGATCAGCGGAGGCTGTCTCCATTCTCCAAGTTTCTGCATCTCTGTTGTTTCTGTTTGACGATGCCACATTCCTGTGAGCTGTGTCTAACGTGACCTCCTTTTCCATCAAACCAGAAATCCCCGAATTCTGGTGGACAGGGCCTTCAGCTATGACTGTCCCATCGCCCACAGTGTTGCCCTCAATCCGTCCCCTCCACCCCAGAACAATGATAGATTCCTCCTTGTCCACACTTCCTCCTGCACGAGAATCCACATTCACATATTCATCCTACGCTATTTCCACCATCTCCAGCAGGACAGCATCATCAAACACATCTTCCCCTCCCGTCCTCGGTCAGTATTTCACAGCGACCGTTCCCTCTGTGTCACCGTCCATCACCCTGAACGTTTCCCCACTCCTCCATCGCACCATCCCATGCAATTACAGAAGCTGCAACACTTGTCCATTCATCTTTTCCCTCCTCACTGTCCAATGCCCCAAACATAGCTTCCAGGTGAAGCAGCATTTCACTTGTAAACTTTCAATCTGATCTACTGTCATTGCTGCTCATAATGCAGTCTCTTTATATTGACGAGACCAAATAGAGATTGCTTTGAGGAACACACCCACTCCGTCTGTAGAAATAACCCTGACCTTCTCATTGCTTCCCATTTCAATAACTTACCTTGCTCTCATGCTAACATTTCAGCCCTGGGCTGCTGCAATGTTCCAAGGCAGCACAACCCAAGCTCGAGTAACAACGCACTTTACACTTTCATACGTTACAGCCTTAAGAAGTTAACGTACAATTTCATAATTTCACAGTCTGACCCCATTATAACTGTTCTCCAATTTCCGTACAATCTCCCTCCTGGCCTCCCTATGACCTTGTGCGGTTGCATCTTCTTTATCTTTCACTCAATAGAGAGAAACCCTTTTCCCTATTCACATCTTAATTTAAAGCTATTTCACATGGTCTTCTCGTTCACGACTACTAAAAGCATGTTTATCTTTTGCCACACCCTCTTTTAACTGTCAACCCACTCCCCACATCTGTCAATGTATTATAAAGCTCATTTTCCAATCCTTTTTCAGTTCTGAAGAAGTATCATACTGGACTTGAAACAGTAACTCTTTCTCTGTCTCTGTAGATGATGCCAGACCTGTTGAGTTTCTCTAGAAATGAATGGGCTCAGAACAAGTTTTCAATTAAACAAATAACTATGGATACTGGAAATGGAAATGCATAAATTGCTGGAGAAAATGGGAGTTTGTAGAATGGTCACTGGTCCTGAAAGATTAACTCTGCTTTCACTCCACAAGATGCTGCCAGACCTGCTGAGTTTCATCAGCAATTTCTGTTTTTGAACAAGTTCCATAGACGTGTGTTAAAGCTGCTCAAACGCTCTGTCTCACACGGAATACACTGGGATGTAAACGATAATGCAAGGTGCACAAATTCCTTGATCTGAAACTACATAAAGCTGGCATCATTGACAATGCAGAGCTCTTAATCTTGGTCAGGGAGAGAAACAGAGGGGAACACATTCACATCAAACACAGAAGATGGCATTGGGGGGGATGGAAAAGATTCAGATGCATATGTTAAGGGGTTTGAGTAAAGTAACAAATTGGAGGCGTGACACCAGAAAGAGACCCTCAGCACAATGAGAATAGGAAAGTTGAAGTGTTACCACATCAGACACCAGGTTAAGACACTGAGTACAGGGCTGATGGGTGAATGGGTCTTGGTATAAACTGGGGAATTGAATTGTACATATTGGAGCTCAAAGTGCGCATTCATGTGGTGCGGTAGAATCACAGCTGCAGCAGAATTGTAGTCAACTACAATCTGTCACATTTTCCCCAGGATAATCCCTCAGCCTACCATTACCATCAAGCTGATCTATGTTTCAGCGATGAGTGCAGGTGAACATGATAGGGTCGGAACCATGTGTACCCAAACCTGATGACAATCCATTAAAGCTACCGCACTTGACTGGTTACATTCGAAACAGCAGGACTAACATCTGATACAGAGGGCGAAATGATCCCAAGACTAACAGATCACATCGAAGTTCTGCAGTGCTGCCACATCCAGACATAAATGTCGATGGACGATTAAACAACTCACTGGAGGAGAGGACTCCATAAATATCGCCATCCTAAATCACGGGACAGCCCTGTACATCAGTGTAAAACACATGGTTGTATTATCTGCACCGTCCTCAGCCAGAAGTGTTGAGTTGATGATCCACCTCACCCTCGCCATGCTGCCCGTAGAATCACAGATGCCAGTCTGTAATCGATCTTATTCTCTGCACGTGACATGAAGAAATAGCTGAACACAGTAGATACGACAAAGGCAATGGGCTCTGACCCCATTCCTGCAATAGGACTGAAGAGTTGTGCTGCACAACAAGCCGTGTCCCTGGGGAAGCTGTTTCATTCCAGATCCAACTCTGACATCTCCCTAGCAATGTGGAAGTTTACTCAGCTATGTCCAGTCCCATAACAAGGGAATAACTACAGTCTGACCATTTACCACGCCCTGAGTCCCATTGCAATAGCCACATTGGTGGGAGTTCTTTTTGACAGATCTGTAAATTAGCACAGAAATAACCTGCTCAGTGTGGTTTCAGATAGGTCCCCATATGGAGATGGTGCTGATGTAGAAATATCACTGGATTACTAATCGAGACCAGGCTAATGCTCTGGCAACCGGTGGAAGTTATAATTAATAAAATATCGAGATGTAAAACCTGGAATCATTAACAGTGACCTTGAAGCCAATGTCGATTGTAAAGACCAATTTCCTTCCTCAATGTACTTTCAGGAAGTGAATCTCGGGTGCTTTTCTGGTCTGGCCTAAAAGTAACTCCAGACACACAGATATATGAAAAACGCTTCAATGGTCTCGGAAACGGCCAAGCAAGACACTATATTGTATCAAACTGCTCTGAGGTCTTAAAGAATAAAACAACACAGATCACCCAGCACCAGCCTCAGTATTGGAACGGGAAGCACTATCCTATTGACCCTGCAGAGACCTCCTTCCTAACATCTAGGAGCTGGTGACAGCATTTACAGAGCTTTCCCACAGACTGCACAGAAACATCGAGAGTGGAGTAGGTCATTCAACGCACTGAGCATCCTCCTTAATTCAGTTTTCCCCACACAGTGTTCATATCCTTTAGTATGTTTAAACATGGGAACACATAAAATGGGAACTACTGTATTCGCTTTGTTCCATAAATTTTGATCGTCCATTCAATATACAGGCAGCTATCCAATAAGGTGTGTTTATTAAACGCAATTTCGCTGCAACACAATTAGTGAATTGTGCCCCTTTCTTTATAAAGCGAGCTCCCGTTCACTGTAATGGGAGTCCGCCTCTGGTACCAGCTAAACACCAAATCCCAGCCTCAGGATCCCTCTGACTGCCAAATGCACGCTCAGTGTGTTCAGATAAAGCAGGAATATAATCCGCTCTGCAAGCCTTGAAACCCAGCCTGAATGTGGGATTTGTGGTCTACATTTAGAAGGAATTTTATTTCAAACCAGGAGGGGAATACCTTGGAGAGAACTGGAATGCCGCATCGGCATCACGGGGTCAGTCAGCTCGCGCGCTTTCTGGTTAAAATCTTGGTGAAAGGTACAGTGTTGTAGTCAGTGACTGTAGTGTTAAAGGGTGACATTTATTGCATTAACTCCTTACAATACACAGTTTAAATATTTATGTAGCCTGTGCTATTGTTTGTGTTACGCTGACTATTATTTTTGTTTTGATTTTTACTGGTAATTTTGGGGGTTCCCCCCGAAGTCTCTTTTTCCCATTGTCCCCATTATTGGTATTGCACCGTTTTCTATAATACGGTGTTCCACGGGAATACAGCTGCCACATTATTGGATAACTGCCTGTAATTATTGCTGATTCTATCCCTCCACAACCAAACTCCTGCACTGTCCCCAACCCTTCTGTGTCTTGAAATCTTTATTTATATTCAGTACCTCAGCTTTCACAGCCTGATCAGGGAAATACTTCCCCAAGTTCACCAGTCTCTGAGTGCAGGCATTTAGTTTCATCTCAACGCACTTTGGCCTGGCTGTACCCAAAACTGTGAGCCCGTGTTTTGGACATCCCACCCAGGGGAATTATCATCCCTGCTTCCAATCTGTCTCGCCATGTCAGAGTTTTATATAGTTCACCCATTTTCCTAAACCTCATGGAATACAGGGACAGTCGCCTCAAACCCTGTTCCCACAACAAGCCTGTCATCCCAGAGATCAGTCTGGTCATCCTTCACTGCTCTCCCTCAATGTCAGGTTTGTCCTTTATTAGGTAAGGAGACCAAAACTGCAGACAATACTGCACAATGTTCAAGATGGGGTCTCACCAAGGGCCTGTACAGCTGCAGTAAGACACCCTTATTCCTGTTCTCAAAACATCCTGAAATGAAGATCAGCACACCATTCATTTTCAACAAAATTGTGTATTCCTGTGACAGCTGAGCCTGCTCTAACCTGAGTAGGAACCTTACAGCAGGCTGGTAAAGTGTGGCTGCTGCTGTATAAGTCTTAGTGCGATCACATCTGGAGTATTGTGCACAGATTTAATCTCCTCACTAAGAAAGGGTATTGGTATTAACTCAGATATTATTCCCTCAACTGATTTCTGCAATTAAGGTGTAAATCATAGAATCCCTATAGCGTGGAAGCAGACCATTTGACCCATCGACTCCACGCTGATCTTCTGAAGGCCATACCATACAAACCCCACTCCCTAACCCATTTCCCAACCCAATGTCTGCAACCTAACATTTTCCATGCCTAATGTACCTAACTGACACATCTTGGGACTTTGGGAGGAAACTGCAGTACCCGACAGGCAGCTCTTGCAGGCACAGGGAGAATGTGCATAATCCACACAAACAGTGACCCGAGACTGAAATTAAACCCAGATCTCTGTGCTGAGAGGCAGCAGTGCTAACCACTGAGCTGCCTACTGTGGACCACACAACCTGCCTGAACAATTCAACACTCGAAATGTGGCATAACAGCAGGGAGATTCCATAAGTCCCCAAACTTGTCATTGTGCATGAGGACAATGATATCTTAAGCAGCTTGGTCAGGAACAGGTGCAGGACATGCAAGACATCGAAGCTATAGTGTAGGAACACCAGGAGGACATTCAGCCCATCTTGTGTGTAAAGCAGGAACAGAATGAGTCCAATCAGCCACCCATGCCCCTCACACAGCAATTGGAGCCGATCTTTTACAGCCTCGTGCCTATTTCACAGGAATTGAAACGGACTGTCGAGGTTATGGAAAGGGAAGAACATAGAATAACCAACTTCACTCGGGAATGGAAAGGTGTGAGCAAACGATGAAGACAAATTGTTCGAATCTGTTATTAAGGAATTAACAACAGGAGACTTTGAAAGTCAAACCACAACCCATCAAAGTAAACATGATTGTATTAAGGATAAGTCATGTTTGAATAATTTTCCTAACTTTTTTAATTAAAACGTGTGGCAAACAAGTTGAATATCGGGGATCTGAAAGATGTATTATATCTGGACTTCAAGAAGACAATGCTTGTCGAAAGATTAATATGCAAGAGAAGAGCACATGAGTTAGGACAATTTATTTGCTTGGAGAGAAAATTGGCTAACCAATAAAAAAATATGATATGGAGGTGCTAACTTTGGACTGGGTTGAGTAAGGTCAATAATCATATGGCACCAGGTTGATAGTCTGACGGGTTAATTTGAAAACACAAGCTTTCATTTTCTTGCTCCTTCATCAGGTGTTAGAGAGAAAAGACCTTAGGCACAAAATTTATTAGGAAGAGTTGAAAGCCTTGTACAACACATGCACATGAATTGATCACATCGAAGATGGCTGCTTAATCTTTAATCGGTTAGAATAGAGATGCAGATTTTGATTGATGAATATGCAAATCCAGAGTTCCTTTCAAGTCCTGCCTGGAAATAACTTCAGGTATTATAAATGTAAAGGAGGTGACCCCTCCAGTAAGACAACGTATTTTAGGCATGCGGTCTTGTTTGGAGTCGTATATGTCCTCACCTGGAATCAGACTAGGTTTATTTCCAAAGTAGGAGTTAATAACATATCGTATTGACTGACTGTCTACAAATTGTATTTTTTTTGAGAAAATATAATGCATCTGGAAATACAAACCGGCAAATGAAAATTCATCTGACAGATTAGATGCGTCTGTGTGTGTGTCTTTGCGCGCACGTGCCTGTGTGATTGAAAACAAGGTGGAGTGTCTGTGGGAGGGAGAGACAATGTGTGTGTTTGTGAGAGAGTGAGGGGGAGTATGTGTGTCTTTGGGAGGGAGAGAGAGGGCATGCGTGTGTGTGAGAGGGGGAGAGTGTGTGTGCATGTGAGAGAGGGGTGTGTGTTTGTGTGCGGGAAGTAGAGGGTGAATATGCATGGGTGCATTTAAAGGGGAGAGGGAAAGGATGTGTGTCTCCTCGTTAAAACACAGGCAGGTTTGGCAGATCCCTTTCCCCACACACACTCTGTGGTTTCAGAGTTCCCCCTCTCTGCAGCCTCTGTTGTTCATGTTGCCTACCCAGATGCTGTAACTACAGTCCCCATGCTCCATCCAGAGTTAGTTCACCAAATCCTCAGGTCTCCCTGAATGTCTAAGGCAGCTCACAGCACAACCTCCAGTAAACCATCTCCATCACCTCCACTAACCTTTCCATGACAGGAGGCAGTCAGATGCTCCTCAGCTCCTGTTCCTTGACAATAATACTCGAGGGGTTTCCTCATGTTATGGACGGCACAATCAACTAAGAGGGACAAACACAGGCCTTCAGAGGTCAGGCACAGACCAAGTTTCAAAGACGTGTCTCAAAGCTGCTGGAAACCCCTTTCCAACTTGGAGCAACAGCCCGCCACATACCATTGCATTGTTTCTGAGCTTCACAATGCCAACACTCGATACACTCGGGAGTGAAAAAAATAACGCCAGGGAAAGGTACAGAAAAACAAATAATTAATTAACTGATAACATGTTGTGAAAATATGGATAAGGAGATAGTGGAGTGGGAGTAACTGGAGAAGTGAGACAATGGTGGGTTCAATCACAAGAATGGGAGCGTTCAATAAAATTATTGCCAGATCAGTTGAAATGGTTAGTTACATCAAATTGTGAATCTGCCTCACAGAACCATCCAAGACACCATAAACTGGGACCATGGACTAGCCAGAATGGAGAGCTGTGCAGACCATGCTAGTGGACTACTCTATAAACTGGACTACCTGGACATGGGAACCATTGCAAACCTTTGCCAGTATATTGCTACTATACTTGGACTACAGAAATGTCTTGCATGGGAAGATGTGTAACCCATGCAGTAAGTGACAGTAAATAGACTCCCACAAATGTATGGCTCTGTACCTCCACTGCCGAAATATGAGATAAGAGATTGTGTGTGTGTGTGTGTGTGTGTGTGTGTGTGTGTGTGTGTGTGTGTGTGTGTGTGTGTGTGTCTGTGTGTGTCTGTGTGTGTTGGTGGCAGTAGATATAAAAATTATTATTTGAGAGAGAACAGACATAGAGGAAATCAGTTTAAATGTGAATACCCGACAGGGTTTTGTGTCATTAACCGAGGGAGACTGAGGACCGTGTCATAGACAGAGGTGACGACATGCTTGAGAATATTAAAGTAAAGGCATTGGAAGACCCAACAACAATATAAAGCAATCCGTACAGGAATGATGGGATTTTGGTTGCATTTAGATACAAGCCATGGAATACCGAATCAGATTTGGTTAAGCAGCAGCAGATCATTGGCTTTATTAAGACTGTGTTTCATAGCTAAAGGTTCAAACAGCAGATGGGATGAACCAGTGAAGTATAATCTGCAGTTGTCAAGAGTTAAATTTAGGAATGGTCAGGATATGGTGTCAGTAATCAGCTTGTGGCCAAAGGGATCACCGTAGTTGTGACTCGTTTGTTTCAGCCTCAGTTATTGGCCAGGGATGAGATGGAGTCAGAGGAAGGAAATGGAGTTTGCATCCAGAACAGAAGACAGTGACCTCCAAGTTCTCAATATTTAAATAGCAAGGGCAGTGATGCAATGCATCCTGGTTCATACCTGAAAGTGAATAGGTCAACCAACAAGGCCCAGTGCCAGAACTAAAGAAGGAGAGAAAGAATGAACAAGGTCACTGTTGTCGTTCTGGTTTGGAGCGTGAATACTTACAGAGTAGGGTCAATGAAAAGAACAGTAATACAGTCACACATGGTTAATGCAAACAATATAAAAACAGTGAAACTTACCAGGGACACCAACAATAGCCAGGATAGGATAATAAAAACTTTGAATAATGTAAATTACATATTTGATCCGTAATGATAACGGCCACCAAGAGTATGTAGAAAAAATCCAAACATAATAGGATAAGCCCCTGTCCATTGTTGGAACTTTCCAGTCTATTGTTCTCAGATTCTGATCCATTGTTGTAACATTCCAGTATAACATTCTCAGATTCTGATCCACTGTTGGAACAGTCCAGTCTAATGCTCTCAGTTTCTGATCTCTCCCTCTCTCTGGAGCAGCCGATCCCTGTTCGTGCTATTGGTGATGCTCCCGCCCATACCATGGGATAACATATTGAATCGAAACCCTTTTATCATTAAAAGATGGAAACTCTCCACTGGGATAATTAGAATCCATGAAGACTGACATTATTGACATTCGCCAAACAAACAGGTTCAGTTAACCAGTTCCTTACATCATTTTACATAACACAATACAAGGGAACATTTACTAGGTTTGGATGGAATGAATGAGAGTTGCTGAGGTATAGATAATAAATCTTTCAATCTTTTTAATCTGTCTTCCCTATATATGGGAGTATTGTCAAAACACTGCACTGTTGTATATGATTCACCCTGTTTATAAAAGGAGACAGGAATAAAATAACAGACGAGCTGCATAAAATGTTTGGTGGAGACGTTTCTAGATACCTTTGTGTAATGCAGCTCCAAGTTTGAAATTCCCTGTTATCAAGTCCTTTCTTAACCTTGTGACATCATTCAGAGCATTGAAACTGCTGCTCAGGAACAGGGAGAAACAGGCGGTAGTCACTCAACTGCTCGATACTGAGACACAGGAGCAGGAGGCAGTCACTCAACTGCTCGATACTGGGATACAAGGAAATCTGGAGGCTAGTGAGGCCCAGATTTATGTTCCCCAGGAATAGGAGGAGGTGACTCACTACCCACCAGTCTGGGACACTGGGAGAGAAGAGGAATTGGCTTGGTACTAAAAGAAACATCTGAATAAGTTGCATGAGCGAGTCATTCAATCCTGCTCCAACATTCTTCAAAACCATGGCTGATCTGATTGTAATTCCCTCATTCCATTTTACAGAGATTCCCCTCTCTGCAGCCTCTGCTCCATTTGTTGGTCATGTTGCAGATCCAGATACTGTAACTACAGTCACCATGTTTCATCCAGAGTTGGATCACCAAAGCCTCTGGTCTTCCTTAATTTCCACAGCAGCTTAAAACACAGCCTCCAGGAAACCATCCCCAGCATTTCCATGAACGTACAAAAACGAGAGTTAAGTCAAATGTTAGTCAAAGGCAAATGAGAAGCCTGGTCTGAATCACTAACAGTTGAGAGGATTCCTCATGTTACTGAGCACATGAGCAGCAGAGAGTGATTAACACAGGCGTTCAATTAATACGCACAGAGCAAGTTACAAAGGTGGGCCTCGAAACTGTTAAAGCCCCATTATCCAACATGGAGCACAGGGTAGGACACTGGGAAATAAAAAAAACGCAAGCAATGATTTTTTGAACACTGTTTATAAGCTTCTTTGTGTTGGAAGCTGATGCTCTTGAGTGAGCAACATTCAAGGGCAGGAAAAGATATAGGACAGTTATTCATATTGAAACTGGACAATTAAAACTAGATGGTGGGGAAGCAGTTTAAACACCAACAAATGGGAGGGATTTGGGAAATAGACAGAGGGAGAGAGACTCTGAGTCAGTGTTGTGGAAGGATGTGTTTGCAGGTTTCAGAATGCTGAAATGAAGACATTTCGATCATATCTAGCAACATAGGTTAGCATGTCCAGGAATGATGAATTAATACGATATTGGTGCAAGGTCAGATAGAGTCTGAGTCTCGGAGATGTACAGCACAAAATAAGACGCTTCAGTCTAACTCGTCCTTGCTGATGGGATATCCCAAATTAAACTAATTGCATTTGGCCATTGTGGACGTAAGCCCTTCCTCTTCATGTACCCATCCCAATATCACTTAGACGTTATAATTGCAAAAGCCTCCACCACCTCCTCTGGCAGCTCATTCCACATGTGCACCACCCTCTGTGGGAAAAAATTGCCCCTTAGGTCATTTTTAAATCTTTTCCCTCTCATCGGAAATCCATGCCCTCTAGTTTTGGGGAAAAAACACTTTGGCGATGCACACTATACATGCTCCTCATGCTACAGGAATAAAATAACCCAATCATCAAAGTTTGTGAGAACCCAATCTACTCGCACTCTCCCTATAGCTCCAATCCTGGCAACATCCTTGTAAATCTTTACTGACTCCCTTCAAGTTTCACAATATATTTCCAAAAAGAAGGAGACCAGAATTGAATGCAGTACACCAAAAATAGCCAAAGTAATTTGCTGTACAGCAGCAACATGACCACCCAATTCATATAGTCAAAGCACTGGCCAATAAAGGCAAGCATACCAAATGCCTTCTTCACAATTCTACATAACTGCGACTCTACTTTCAAGAAACTATGAACCTGCATTCCAAGGTCTCTTTGTTCAGCAACACTCCCCAGGACGTTAGCATGAAGTGTACATGTCCTGCCCTGATTTGCATTTCCAAACTGCAGCACCTCCGATTTGTCTAGATTAAAACCCACATGCCAATTGTCAGCCCATCTGCCCATCTGATCAAGATTCCATTATACTCTGAGGTAAACCTCCTTTGCTGTCCACTACACCATCATTTTGGGTTCCATCTGTAAACTTAGCAACTATTGCTGCAATGATCACATCCAAATGATTTAGGTGACCAGTGAAAAGCAGTGGAGCCAGCACTAACCCTTGCAGCACACCAATGGTAACAACACTCCTTTTCGAAAAACAATCCTTCACCATCACCCTCTGTCTCCTGCCTTCGGGCTAATTCTGTATACACATGGCTAGTTCTCCCTGTATTCCATATGAACCAAACTTGTCAACCAATCTACCATGCAGGAAGTTGGCAAATGCCCTACTGAAGTCCATACCAACAATATACACCTCTGCATCAATGAATCCTCTTTGTCACTTCTTCAACCATACTCAGTCAATTTAGTGAGACACAACTTTCCATGCTTCGATCCATGTGGCCTATCACTTATCAGTCCTTGCTTTTCAAAATCCATGCAAACCTTGTGCCTCATAATCCTTATCAACAGCTTGCCCTCCACTGAAGTCAGGCTCACTAGCTTTTCCTTACCATCCTTCTTAAACATTGTCAATAATCGCACCAAGTTCGCAAGCCTCCTATCTTCTGGTACCTCATCTGTGACAATTGACGATACAAATATCTCAGCAAGGGGCCCAGCAATCACTTCACTCGCTTCCCACAGAGTTCTCAGGTACATCTGATCAGGTCCTGGAGATTTTCCCACCTTTACGGGCTTTACGAACTCCAGCATCTCCTTCTCTGTAATACAGGCACTTTTCAACATGTCACGGTTTATTTCCAAAGTTCTTTAGCTTGGTTATCCTTCTGCACAGGCAATACTGACGAACGATGCTTGTTTAGTATCGCCTCCATCTCCTGTGGTTTTGCACATCGGCAACCTTGCTAAGTGGCCCAAAACTCTCCTGAGTTACTCTTTTGTCCTTAATGTATGTGTAGAGTCCCTTTGGATTCTCCTTAACCCTATTTTCCAGAACTATCTCATGTCCCTTTTATGGCCTCTGGATTTCCCTCTTATGTATACTCCTACTGGCTTTAGACCCTTCTCGACAGTCACTTCATTCGATTTTTGGAAAATCTATCGTTTTCGATTTTTGGAAAATCTATCAGGTTCGCTGATGGCCTTGAAGGAAGCAAACTGCCTCCTTACCAGGCCTGGGTTACATGTGACTCCAGACCGACAACCATGTGTGTAACTCGTAACTGGATTAGTGGTGCTGGAAAAGCACAGCAGTTCAGGCAGCACCTGACGAGCAGCACAATCGACGTTTCGGGTAAAAGCCTTTCATCAGGAATAAAGGCAGAGAGCCTGAAGCATGGAGAGTTAAGCTAGAGGAGAGGGGAGGTGGGGAGAAAGTAGCATAGAGTACAATATGTGAGTGGGGGAGGTGTTGAAGGTGATAGGTCGGGGGCGGGGGGAGGGTGGAATGGATAGGTGGAAAAGAAGATAGGCAGGTACAAGTCAGGACAAGTCACGGGGACAGTGCTGAGCTGACAGTTTGGAACTGGGGTTAGGTGGGGGAAGGGGAAATGAGGACACTGTTGAAGTCCACATTGATGCCCAGGGGTTGAAGTGTTCCGAGGCGGAAGATGAGGCTTTCTTCCTCCAGGCATCTGGTGGTGAGGGAGCGGCGGTGAAGGAGGCACAGGACCTCCATGTCCTCGGCAGAGTGGGAGGGAGAGTTAAAATGTGACTCGTAACTGCCCGCTGGCCAATTAGTAATGGTTAATGAATGCAAGTCCAACCAGTGATACCCTCAACCCGTGAATGAGTACTGAAAAAAACCTTGACTCCTGCTCTCCCTACCTGACATATGCTTCCCTCTTATCCGTGACCAGGCACTCAATTTCTCCCGTCCTCCAGCATTCCTTACACAATTCAGCCATACCCTTCACCCTAACAGGGACAAACTGTTTCTGTGATTTTGACATCTCCTTTTTGAAGGCTTACCTCTTCTCAGCTGGCCCCGTAACTGCGACTTTCTGTTCCACCTCCAGTTTGGAAGTTCTTGCTAATATCATCAAAATTGGCCTTCCTCCAAGTTAGAGCGTTACCTTTTAGACACAGTTCATCCTTTTCCATCTCTATTTTGAAACTAATAGAATTATGATTCTGTGTCTCAAAGTGGTTCCCCACTGATAGCTCAGTCTCCTGCCCTGTCATATTTCCCAAGGGGAAGGTGACGTTGAGATCCTTCTCTATGATGGAGAGCATTGATCAAGCAGCTGCAGCGTTGTAACTGGGATTGGGCTCAACAGTGTCTTCGTCTCATTGGGCTGGATCAAACCATAATTGATCTCAGGGCCACTTTCATGGAGTGTGACAGAGGGATTGTCTGCACAAGGTCGAGCTAATTTCCTGGTGCTACCTTATCGAACTCACCTCATTAACTACCTACCCCACATTATAGTGTCCCTCTCATTTAATGCCAGCTCTATTCTCCCACCCATCATGGCTGGAGGCACTCACCATCGCACTGATGCCCCTGGGTATTCCGTGATCCCTGGCACTGGTGCCATCCTTAAAAGGCCAGTTGAGCTTTTTTGATGTTGGAGCTGGTTTGTACACTTTACCCCGAGCATGGCAGATAAGGGGCAATTACAGGGGCACAGAGGTCCTGGTAGATGGGCTAGTACAGAGGGGGGGGCATTCTTTCCAAAAAAGGGTCACACTATCAGACCCACCGAGCATGGTCTGAGCTCCCCACCCAGGTCTGTGCAGTATTTGTGGTCAGAAGAAATGTCTAGCAATACAAGACAAGCATCAATAACCTGCCCCGTTCTTTCAGGATAAGGGTCACTGTATTCTCTTTGCTTCCTCATACTCACTGTATATCTGTTTCAGCAGCGACCCAGAACAACATTCATGCTCCACCACTCTCACTGCTGCTTGCAGTACCTTCCCTCTCTTTCTCTCTCCCCATTATTCGCCCCCACCACACACACACTAATAACATTGCATGGATACAACACTGTGGACTGACTCCCTCCAGACACCTCACCATATCTCCCCCCACCTACACCAGCATTAACAGCAGAGGTACCCACTCGCACCCTCCCTCCCTCCGTCCCTCCCTTTCTCCTATTCCAGGAGAAACAGCCTGGAATAGGACAGTAAGGGTCAAACCGAGTGGTGGAGTGCCCGATATCCGTTCCCTCACGTCCCCCCTCCCCCTGCCATATTCAGGGGACCCTGGTACAAGCCGGAGAGGTCTTGGACGCCTCGAGTGGAGATTCTGAAACGTCCCAGCAACCGAGTAAGGAGCAATGTTCAGTGAAGGGCAATTCTCACTTTAAATCCACCTGCACCTCCGTTTCGCCCGGCACAACTTAGAAGCCATGGCCCTGATACCATCTCCCTTTTGTGTCAAGCTGGTACAAATGGAATCCTCACGGTCTCGGTCGGCAGGAGGGTGGGCTCAAAAAACATCATCACCACCACCGCCCAGGAAGGGAGCACGGAGAGTTCCTCCTACACCTCCTCCTGTAAACAGCTCAGGTACTGAAACGAATCTGTGAGATTTACTGCTTTCCCCACTTGTCCTGACACCTTCAATAACCTGTTCTCATATACACCCTGGCCCTTTGCTCCTGCACCTCCTTTATAATGGTACAACCTGTTTTATATTGTCTTTCAATGTCCTTCCTACTAAAGAGCATCACCTCACACTGTGCTGCATTGATCCTCATCTGCCATACACCTGAACAGTACATCAACATATAACTTTCCTGTTGGAGTTCCACATCGCCCTCAACAAACTTTACAATTATTTCACGTTTGGGATCTGCAAATATTGAAATTGTCCTACAGTCACACTCCACTAAAAAATACTGACACACACCAGAGCGAGTGAAATATTGACACAATCTCCAGGTCTATATTACTGTCAATGTATAGAGAGTGCTTCTATGTGTCTGTATTCGTGTGTGCATCTGTGTGGGGCGAGTCTGGCAGTCTCTGTGGTGTTCAAAGTGATGTAATATCCCCCGATATCCCCCGACTCGATCCAAAACGTCAACTTTCATTTTTGTCCAAAGATGCTTCCAGAGCTGCTGAGATTTATCTTGTTTTCAATCTCTGTTGCACCCACACTCCGATCCCCCACCTCCCACCCCACTGTAATCGCGGTGCTAAAGTGTGTAAACGGTCAGGGATTCAGTCTGAGAGGGAGAGAGGGAGGGCAGCAGCTCGCAGCAAAATCCAACCTGAATTTTTATTGCACTAAACACACACACACACACACACACACACACACACACACACAGACACATACACGCTGACACACACACACGCACATGCACACACTCGGTTGGTTTGGAGAGGATTGTCTTTGTACTTAGGCCTGCAGAGTTGAACATGTTCGTGTGGAGAAATGTCTGCGCTCCTTCTGCAATGTCGAAATGTTTTGTCACTGGGTAGTATTTCCAACACACAGTTTGCACAAAAAGCATATTTCCATTGCAATTATATCCAAGCAGTTCCGAGTGAGCCACTTTCCAAGGCGATGAGAGTAATTTTAATGCACTTCCTGTAACTTGGAATTTTTCATGTTTTACTCTTACAAGTAATCTTACATTTGAGAAAGGATTGAAAAGACCTAACCTAGATCAGCAGAGTGTGGGCTTGTATCACTTTTAGAAAAGAGGGAAATGGAGAGGAAGGGTGAGTGGTTTTGCCCCAGTTTCAGTGATTCACACTAAAAACAAGAAGAGTTCCCATTGCATAGAGATGCAGAGCCAGAGATCCACACACTAACGCAGGAACACATGTAACTAGCACAGAGAGCTAGACATGCAAACAGAGGTTAACAGAGACATATATAGACACACAGGAATAGACAAACACGAACACAAATATGCAGACACATACTTGGACATGCAAACACACATAGACTCATAGAGTTATACAGGGCATTTGCAAACAGGCCTTTCGGCCCATACAGTCCATGCTGACCATAATCCCAAGCTAAACCTGCCTGCGCTTGGCCCAGATTTGTCCAAATGTTCTCTTATTCTTGTACATAACCAAATGCGTTTTAAATGTTATAACTTCACCCACAATCCATCACTTCCTCAGAAAGTACATTCCCTTCACGAACCACATGCTGCGTAAAAATGAATCACCTCACAGGTCCTGATCAGGTGGACCCAATAAAATTGTAGGAAGCTAAGGAAGTGATTGCTGGGTCCCTCGCTGAGATGTTGTCATCATCAATAGCCACAGGTGAGATGCTGGAAGTCATGAATTTGACTAAAGTTTTGCTATTAAACAAAATGGAAAGAAAAAGCCAAGAACTATAGATTGGGGAACCTGATATTAGTGATGGGCACGGTGTTGGAGGGAATAATGAGCTACAGAATTTAAATGAATTTGGAAAGGCAAGGACTGATTAGGGATAGGCCAAAGTGAGGACTGCAGATGCTGGAGATCAGAGTCTAGATGAGAGTGGTACTGGAAAAGCACAGCAGGTCAGGCAGCATCCGACGAACAGGAAAAGCGACGATCTGGACAAAAGCCCTTTATATGCATCGTGAAATGGGGGTGTGCGTGGATAATCGTGTCACACTAATTTGATTTTATTTTTGTTGAGAAGTAACGGACAGGATTGATTGCGGCAGAACGCTGGATGTGATCTGTATGGACTTCAGTTAGGCATTCAACATAGCTCCCCATGGAGACTGGTTAGCAAGATTAGATCACATGGAATACAGGGAGAATTACCCAGTTGGATACAGAACTGGCTCAAGGGTAGAGGACAGAGGGTTGTGGCGGAGGGTTGTTTTGCAGACTGGAGGCCTGTGACCAGTGGAGTGCCACAGGGATTGGTGCTGGGTCCGCTACTTTTCGTCACTTATATAAATGATTTCGATATGAACATAGGACAGTTAGTACGTTTGCAGATGACACCAAAATTGGAGGTGTAGTGGCCAGCAAAGAAGGTTACTTCAGATTACGACGGGATCTTAATCAGATGGGCCAATGGACCGAGGAGTGGCAGACAGAGTTTAATTTAGATAAATGTGAGATGCTGCATATTGGAAAGGCATATCAGGGCAGGACTTATACACTTACTGGTAAAATCCTGGGGAGTGTTGCTGAAAAAAATGATCTCAGAGTACAGATTTATTATTCCTTGAAAGTGGATTAGCAGGTAGATAGGGCAGTGAAGAAAGTATTTGATATGTTATTGGTCAAGTGCATTGTGTATATGCGTTAGGAGACTGGACTGCGACTGTACAATACATTGGTTCGGGCCACTTTTGGATTACTGTATGCAATTCTGGTCTCCCTGCTCTGTAGGAAGCATGTTGTCAAACTCGAAAGGGTTCAAGAAGGGTTTACACTGCCATGATTGGAGGGTTTGAGTTACAGGGAGAGGCTGAATAGGCTGAGCCTGTTTTCCCTGGAGAATGAGAGGAGGAGGGTTGATGTTCGAGGTTAGAAAAATCATGGGTACAACGGATAGATTGAATAGCCAAAGTCTTTTCCCTAGGTAGTGCAGTCAAAAACTAGATGGCAAAGGTTTAAGGTTGGATGGAAAAGACAAAAAAGGGCTCTAATGGGCAATATCTTCATGTAGAGGATGGTCCGTGTGTAATGAGCCTCCAGAGGAAGGTATTGAGGCTGGCACAGTTACAACATTTAACAGGCATCTGGATGGACAGATGAATGGGAAGGGTTTAGATGGAAATTGACCAAATGCCGGCAAATGGGAGGAGAATAATTTTGGCTATCTGGTTGCCATGGACACGTTGGACCAAAGGGTCTGTTTCCATGCTATACAGCTCTATGACGCCATGTCTTTTAACACACTTTCTCCTCTTATCTTAAAACAACCCCCCACTCGAGGGAAAAGACACCTACCATTCAACATTACCGATACCTCTTATGATATTACAAACCTCTAAAAGGTTAATTCTCAGCCTCCTACGCTCCAGTAGAAAATGTCAGAGTCTGTTGAGCCTGTCCTTATATGCAAACACTCCATTCCCAGCAACATCCTGATAAGTTTCTTCTGAACTCTCCCGAACTTGATAATATTCTCGATATAACAGGGCGACCAGAACTGCATAAAGTCCTATAGGGCATGCCTCATGGATGTCCTGTGCAACCTGAAAATACCGTCAAAACACCTGTACTCAAAGGACAGTCCACTGCTATTCGTCATTTATGTAAATGATTCGAATGAGAACATAGGAGATATAGCTAGTAAATTTGCAGATGGCATCAAAATTGGAGGTGTAGTGAACAGTTAAGAACGTTACCACAGAGTAAAATGGAATCTTGTTCAGATGGGCCAATGGACTGAGGAGTGGCAGATGGAGGCATATTTAGATTAATGCGAGGTACTAAATCTTGAAAAAACAAATCAGAGCATGACTTATATACGATAAAGTCCTGGACAGCGTTGCTGAACAAAGAGACCTTGGAGTACAGGGTCATATTTCCTTGAATGTAGAGTTGCAGGTAGATAGGATAGTGAAGTAGGTGTTTAATATGCATTCCTTTATTGTTCAAACCACTGAGTGCAAGAGTTGGGAGGTCATGTTGCGGCTGTGCAGGACATTGGTTAGGCCACTTTTGCAATATTGCATACAATTCTAGTCTCATTCCTATCGGAAAGATGTTGTGAAACTTGGAAAGTTTCAGAAAAAATTGACAAAGATGTTGCCAGGACTGGATGATTTGAGCTGTAGGGAGAGCCGGAATAGGCTGAGGCTGTTTTTTTTTTCTGAATCATTAGGGGCTGAAAGGTGAATTATAGAGGTTTATAAAATCATGAGAGGCATGCATTGGGTAAATAGACAATGTTTTTTCCCCGGGGTAAGCGAGTCCACAATTAGAGGGCATAGGTTTAAGATGAGAGGGGAAAGATTTAAAAGGAACCACAGTGACAATTTTTATGCTTAGAGGGTTGTATGCGTATGGAATTAGTTGCCAGAGGCTGGTTAAAGTAAAGTATTTAAAAAGAAACATCTGGATGAGTATATAAATAGGAAGGGTTCAGACGGATATGGGCAGGTGTTGGCAAAATTGACAAGATGAGGTTAGGGTATCTGGTCGACATGGACAAGTTGTACCAGAGGGTCCGTTTCCGTTCAGTATATCTCTATGACTATGTCTATACAATGAAGAACATCAAGTGAAACACCTTCATAACCATCCTGTCTTCATATGAACTAAACTTCAAAGAATTATGCCTGAAACCCCAGGTTGATTTGTTCTACAACACTACCAATGGCTCAACATTTAATTGTGTATGTGGCTTTTTTTGTTTGTTTTACCAAAGTAAAATACCTTGCATTTATCAACATTAAACTCCATCTGCAATTTAGCCCAGTGAGTGAGAATACTGGGGAAGAAAGGCTGGAAAATAATCAGTTACCTTGTATCATTTACTGGTTTTAGGAAGAGGGCAGTCACACGTTAGAGATGGGAAACAGTGATCGGTGTTTCAGGCCAGAAAGTATGCTCTGTTTTTGTCTCTGGTGTTCCGTGTTGATATTTATTCGAGATCCTTCATAGTGCAGTATGGGTCTGCAGGATGTCATTCCCTCATATTGCTGCCTACAGATAATAGCTATTTAAACTGGAAATGATAGACAAGTATTTAAAGATATTCATAGTTTATCTCGAAGGCAGAGCACATCAACTCGACATCCTCCAGTTGAGGCAAGTACCTTGCATTTTTTAACAACGTTATTATTTTAACTGGGTAATTCAGTAGAGTGAACCAGATTTCAATAAATCCATACCGATCTGGAAGCTGGCATTTAAAGTTAAAAATTTGGGCATTGTTTAGATTTTGTGCAGTCGGTAGTATCCCTGCCTCTGAGGCAGAGTTCTGGATTCTATTCCAATTCCTGAACTTCCCTGGAAGTGTCCCTAGCTCGAGACCAGATTGTCTGGATTCAGGTGCAGCATGTCAGAATAGACTGAGGAACGAACACACAGGAGAATAATGCTGCAACTTTTGGGGCTATTGTGAAGTGGTGGTAGTGTCCCTATCTCTGGCCCCTATAGGGCCAACTGGAGGCCAACTCATCCAACTAGAGGTGTTTAATAATATGTCTGAACGCATTGACTAAAATGATTTTAAAATTGTGGTTTGATCGAGATGGAAGAGGTGTCAGTGTTGAATTTCAGAATTTAAGCCCCGGATGCCTGTAAGCACAGACCTTGGGTGGGAGATATATTTGCACCTTCTAGAGGTTTATAAATTCATGAAGTGCATGGATAGGGGGTGAATAGTCAAGATCTTTTCCCCATGCTTGGAAGTCCACAATTAGAAGGCATAGATTTAATGTGAGAGGGGAAATATTTTAAAGTGACGTCGGGGCAACGTTATCACTCAGAATGTGGAGCGTGTAGATAATGAACTGCCAGAAGAAGTAATGGAGGTAGGTATAATTACAACATTTAGAAGGAACCCAGATGGATATATTTATAGGAAGGATTTAGAATGATATGTTCCAATTGCTGGCAAATAGATTAGATTCCCTACAGTGTAGCACAAGTCCATACCAACTCTCTGAAGAGTTACCCACCCAGAACCATCTCACCACATTTACCCCGATTAATTCACCTGATATTATGTGCAACGTAGCATGGCCAATTGACATAAGCTGCGCAACTTTGGACTGTGGGAAGAAACCCACGCAGACACAGCGAGAATGTGCAAACTCCACACAGTCAGCTGTGCCAGCAATCAAACTCAGGTCCCTGGTACTGTGAGGCAGTAGTGCTAAGCACTGAGCCACTGCACCACCCCAGTAGGGCACGATTACTTTTAGAAATCAGGTTAGCATGGACGAGTTGGTCAAAAGTGTTTGCTTCGGTGCTGTACAACTCTTCAGATTCATCAAGCCATTTGATCTAGGTCCCTGTGTAATCTTCACTGTCCACTATATAGCCAAACTTGGTTTCATCCACAATCTTTCTAACCACGCCTTCCATAATTCTCATCTGAATCATTTGTCTAAATGTCAAAACAAAAATGGATTGAGCACAAGTCCCTGTGGAACACCACCGTGCACAGTGTCACAAAGCTGGTCCCTTTTCTCTAAAAGATACTGTGTCCTTAAATTTTTTTCAGAGGCGTCGTAAATAGTTCCCGGCTCCAAGGTGATTGGTTTGGCACATAGATTGAACGGTTTTGTGATTAAAGGTATAATGAAAGGGGAGTGGTCAGCTCTCGAGGTGAGCAGTTCAGTCCAGAACCAGTTTTCAGTTTAGCTCTGTGGACAGGCTCTCTCTCTCTCTCTCTCTCTCTCTCTCTCTCTCTCTCTCTCTCTCTCTCTCTCTCTCTCCCCCCTCCTTCTGCCCTTCTAACTTTAACGTGCAATCATTTGTTCCATTTGTACTGTTTTTAAGGGAGGTTTGCTTATTGGGATGGTTGTGTACTTCCAGAACAGCTAATTAAGTCTAGTTTGAATAGATTGAGTTCTGTAGGGGTTCTTTATTCTGTTCTTTGTGTTTCATTGTGTAGTTTTGTGAATATTTTTTGTCTATGTTCAAACCTGATAATTTTCACTGTGCACTTACTGAAACAAATTACAAAGTTATACTCTGCGCTGCCTGCTCAAGAATATTTTGAGTGGTCTGGCCTAGTCCATAACAACAGGCCTCCAGTCCGAAAAACAACCGTCCTCGATAATGCTGTCTCCTGCTATTAGGACACACACACACATACACAGACACGTACACGACACACATACACATACACACGCACCCAGACATACACACACAGTCACACATTCCTGAAGAAGGGCTTATGCCCGAAACGTCAATTCTCCTGTTCCTTGGATGCTGCCTGACCAGCTGCGCTTTTCTAGCAACACATTTTCAGCTCTGATCTCCAGCATCTGCAGTCCTCACGTTCTCCTCGAAGACACAGACAGAGACACACACACACACACGCACAGACGCACATACACAGATACACACACACAAAGACACGCACACAGAGACACACAGACCCATGCACACGCACAGACACACACACCCACAGACAACACATACACACACACACACACACACGGATGCACAAGGAGACATACACACACACACACACACACACACAGACACACAGATACACACGTGCATGCGCGTGCCGCACACAACACATCTTAGAGGCTAGGATATAACTTGATAAGTTATGATTAAAGATGGGTTCAAGGCTTGTTGTGAGAGGGTAGTAGAACTGGCTTGAAAAACGTGTCATCCATGATCAATAGTTCAGTTGACTGGATGGGCCAAATGGCCTTTTTAATGCTCTAATTTTGTACGCACTATGGTACGTGCATTCGTCTGTGTTAGTGTGTGTATTTGCGGGTGCATATGTATCTGTGTGTCCGTGTTTTTGTGTTTCTGTGTTTTTGTGAGGTTGAGTGTGTCTGTGTGTGTCTTTGAGTTTGTCTATGTGTGCCTGTGTATGTATCTGTATATGTCTGCACATGTTTGTGCTCCTCATTAGTTTTCGTAATGGAACTATCAATGTACATTTTTGTAATTTCTACACTGTTTGTCATTAACCTTTACATCATTGCTTGAAGAACTTTGTTTTAGTCATGAATTTGTTATTTTATCAGAGAAGGAAATCTACATGACTTCTTCCTAGGACGACCCTGACCCAATGTGTGACCTATATTATAAGCCATATCATCAAACTGGTAACACCGATAATTTGCTGTGACCAATAGAGCAGTGGCAGTCGAAAAGAAAACAGTTACTCAACAACCCAGGGAACTCTGGACCGGTGAGCCTGACATCAGTGGTGGGTGAGCTGTTGGGCGGGATTCTGAGGGAGAGCCAATTGCATGGATGTTCAAAGGCAAGTCTTGATTGGGGATAGTCACCATGGCTTTTTGCATGAGAAATCGTGTCACACTAATTTGACTGAGTATGTTTAAGAGGTGGCCAAGCAGATTGATGAAGGCAATGTTGTAGATGCTTTCCATATAGACTGGAGCAAGTTCTTCGACAATATTCTGCATATTAGGCAAGTTAGTAAGGTTAGGTCACATGGGAAACAGCGCACCCAAGACGATTGAATAAAAAATTAGATTGAAGGAAGGCGACAGAGGTTGGTAGAGGATTGCTTTTCAGACTGGAGGCCTGTGAACAGTAGTGTGCCACACGGATCAATGCTGAGCCCACTGCTTTTCGTCACTTATATAAATGATGTGGATGTGACCATAGGTGGTAAGGGTAGTAAGTTTGAAGATTACACCAACATTTTTGGTGTTGTGGGTAATGAAGGAAATTATCTCAGAGTGCAATGAGACCTCGATCAGACGGGCCCATGGGCTGACGATTGGCAGATGGTGTTTGATTCAGAAAAATGTGAAGTGCTGCATTTTGGGAAGCAAATCGGGGTACTGAATGGAAATTTATTGGAGGATGTTGCTGAGCAACGAGACGGAGAGATGTAGTGCAACACTCCTTCAAAGTGAATAGTATAGTGAACAAGGTGTTTGGCATGTTTGCCTTCATTTGTCAGAACATTGAGTTTCGGAGTTGGGATGTCATGTTACAGCTGTACAGGATGTCAGTGAGGCCACATTTTGGAATACTGTGTGCAGTTCTGGCCTCCCTGCTGTACGAAGGTTGCTGTGAAACTTGAAAGGGTTCAGAAAAGATTTATAAGGATGTTGCCAGGTTTGGAGAGTTTGAGCTATCAGCAGAGACTGAATAGGCAAAAGCGGTTTTCCCTGCAGAATCACTTAAGGCTGACCATATAGAGGTTTATAAAATCATAAGGGGCACGGATTTTGTAAATAGACAAGGTCTATTTCCCAGAATAGGGGATTCCAAAAATAGAGGTTATAGGTTTAAGGTGCGAGGGGAAATATTTTAGATGGAACTTAGAGGAATTGTTTTCATACAGAGGGAGGTGTGCATATGAAATCATCTGCCAGAGGAAGTGATGGAGTCTGGCATCTTGATGGGTATCTGAATAAGGAGATATAGAGGAATATGAGCCAAATGCTGGCAAATCAGACTCGATCAGATTGGGATGTCTGGTCAGCACGGACAAATTTGCATGCTATATGACCCTTATAAGAGGGATGAGGAGACATTCTAAACAGGCATTTCATGTGGGAATTCTCTTCCCCACAAGTTTGAGATGCCCCTTTGTTTACATTGAGTCAAAGCTGAGTTAGTTAAATATTTGGCAGAGAAGTGAGTCATGGATAACGGGATACAATCAGGAAAGTGGGGCTGTGACCATACCCTGATCAGCCACAATCTTAGTGCCTGTTGGAGAAGGCTCAAAGTGTCTAATGGCCCACTCCTGCTCTTCAGTTCCATGTTTCTGTGTTCCATTCAGTCTCTCAAACCTGCTAGACAGGGACAGTTAGAAGCTGCTTACTGCGATACCCTAGTGCACAGAAACATAGGAGACCATTCAGCCCCTCAAAACTGTCACACACAATTTGGGCTGGTTTGGAAAATGTAATTGGAAAGCCCAGGTTGGGTATCAAAGAGGTCGCTCATCTCTCTTTATAGAGCTTCCCCTCTCTGCAACATGTGCTTCAAATGTTGGTCATGTTGTAGACCCAGTTTCACTGTGAATACAGCCCCAACATCTCAGCCAGAGATGGTCCAGACAATCTGGCAACATTCAATAACAGAGCTTCCAGGAAAATAACACCCTCTACTTTCCAATAATAGAATGTGAGAACCCCACAACCTGGGGTATGTCATTTATCCACACGCCCCCCCTCCCCCCGCAAGCATGTCTTCACCCACAATAAGATCATAAGGTATAATATCCTCTTTCATGTCCAGTTCTTCACAGCCCTCAACTCTGATAGGTCAAAAAGCACACATTACCCCCACACTGTGACCTATTGATATGAGCAAAAGACGTGAACACAAGGGCTCAGGGAAGAGTGACCGGCCCTGACATCAAGGCATCATTTAACTAAGGATGGTCTCAAGGAGCCTGAGCAGGATTGCACTTAATAGGAATGAGTTGGAAACTTCCCTGGTTAGAGTGATTTAAAGCATAAAGCACAATGATTGTGGTTTGTGTACAAAAATCCATGCAGTCCTGGACATGTCTGCGAAAGATCCTCAAGGTAGCTTCTTCAGCATAAACATCTTCAGCTGCTTCATAAAGATTAGAAGTGGGGGTGTTCATTGAAGGTCACTCAATATTCAGGAAAAATGTCCCCCTTCAGCTCCTGAACTAGTCTGTGAAAATTTGCAGCACGACCTAAACAACATTCAGGCTTGTTCTGTTGGAAGGATCGGTAACATTCATGCAACAGTGCTGCTGGGCACTGCACAATTCCACAGTTAAAAGGAAGAAATTATTCAGCGCCTCACGCTGGCTTCACAGGAATATGAGGAAGTCATTCAGCTCAATGAAAATATTGGAGAAGTTTATAGATAACCCATTTAGTGCATCCAACGAATTATACAAGAAGAGGAGGAGTCACGTGTTATAGAAGACCACAGAGCTCCTCAAAAGTATTTGAAGGCTTGGCCTAGACTCTATCAACAATGAAATGTTCTGATACAGTAATATCCCATAAACATGTACTTGGCAAAAAGGAAAGATCAGATACAGATTGTCAGATGCAGTTCTCCAATCTAGGAAGGAAAACAAATCCACTGAAGCTTCCAACTCTGTGGAGACCCCAATAGTTTCTGATGTTACTGAGCAACCAAAACCCTTCCTGTAATGTGGCTGCCTGAACTGCCCACAGTATTCTATCTATGGCCTAACCAATGGCATGTTTAACTCATATTATGTTGCCTCGATGAATAAACACTATGCCTACAGTCCCGTGCGATTTCTTAACTGGCTATTACACTGTCCAGTCACATTCAGGGATGTGTGGATAAACACCCTCTGACCTCCCTAGTGTTCTGCTATTTATTGAATTCTCCCCTGTCTAGTTCCTTCATCCAAAGTGCATCACATCCTATTTATCAATGTTCCATTCCATCTGCCATTGATCTGACAATTCCACCTGTATCTTCCCGTAACATAAGGCCTTCCTCCTCACTGCCAACCACCTGACAAATCTTTGTGTCAAACACAAAATTACTTATTACGGTCAGCCCCCACCCCCACCACCCCCTCCACATTAATATTTACATAATTTATGAATAACACAAATAATTAGATACATTACACTTCTCGCTGAGGTACACCACCAGACACTGGTCTATCGCTACCACCTTCCGAGTGACTTGGGACCACATAGCAGTTTTCTAGTCCTCTAGCACCTCCCTTGTGTGGTCAGATTCGACTAAAACATTTAGGTCAGGACATTTCCTCTCTTGTCTCCAACAGCATCCTGCGATACAACTCATCTGGACTTTACATCATGCAAAACCATTAATCCCAACTTGCATCTTATACAAATCTGCTCGAGAGCTTCCCAGTCCATTTTCTTGAATTCTGTACCTGCTTCTTCCTTTCTCAAATAAAACAGATGTGAAGCTCTCATGTCACAGTCTATCAATGTTCCCAGGTTTCATATACTAATTACACCATTGGTTTCGAAATGGGGCCTAATTTTTTCCTGATATTCTGTTCAGCTTGTTTTTGTAGAACATCTTGGGTTCCCCCTAACTTTGCCTGCTGCACTTCTCCATGCCCCTGTATGAGTCAGTGTATTGTGGGTGAATTTTCAAAGTTTCCCTGGGATCACCTCTCATTCTTTGAAACAGTACAGAACACAGGTATAATCTCATCCACACTGCATGCAGTCTGTGCAGAACGCCTTTACTTCGATATTCCAATTTCCGTTAACTGAAGGCCAACTTCACTTTTCCCTTTCCGTTTCCCAAAGTCGCCCCTGAACCACGTTGGTTCAATTTAAATTACTATTCACTTTCGGAACTCTTAAACAACCACCTGAATATCTAACTATATCACATCCAATAGTTCTCCATTGTCTCCCCCTACAAGAAACATCTTCAAACCATTTCAAAAAAAGTTTGTTAACAGTGATTATTCGGGTGAGATCCAAGATGGCGGCGATCCAGTAGGTCTGCCCTGCTGAGCTCTGCACCAGAACCCAGACAAAGTTATGCATTCACCATCTCTTTCTTCCCTATTGTGGTAAAATCGGAGGTTTTTGATCCCCACTATTGCTCTGTGCCATTTTAAGTGAGTAACGGAAAATAATTAAGGGAAAAGGAACATCAGGTTCACAACCAGCAGTGCACTTCAGCAATGGATACACCCGCGGCTGTGACGTCGGCCTCTGCGAACGCTCCAGGAGACTTATCTGTGGAGTAGAGCCTGCCCTCAGAGTTCAGAGCCTGCGAGAGAAGATTGATTCAGCGATGGAGGAGACCTGAACCCGGCTGGAACTGATCTCAGCCAAGCTACAGAAGCCGGATCAGGAGACCCAGTGTCTCGAGCCGTGCATCGTCGAGGTGGAACAGTGGATCACGGCTTTGGAAATCATGGCAGAATCCTCGACGTGTCATGTCGAAGCCTTGGAATGGTAGCTAAGGGCCTTAGTAGAGTAGGTCGACGACCTCGAAAATCAGGGCCATCAGAAGAACATCAGCCTGGTCGGGCTGCCAGAACGAGAAGAAAACGGCCAGCTCGTCAATTTCTTTTCATTTCTCTCAGTTACGGCTGAATGAGAAAGTGGGTTTGGGGATGGTGGGGGTGGTTACATTTTGTTTCACCCGGACTGCCTGAGGTCAAAGTATGGATGGGACGGATTTAATTTTCTTGTTGTAAGACGCATGCAACTTTTGAAAACATTGTTTTGCCTGGATTTGATGAGCGGCTTCAGCTCGGAAGAGCAACGAGGGATTAATGGGTGATACGTACCCATTACGTATGCAGGAAGGGGGGATCGCTCCACTTATTTGTGTTATATGTTGGCTCATTTTAGAAATATTTGTGAGAAGTTTTGATTCGGTTGTTATTGTAGTTATAGTTTCAAGTTTGTATGAACTGTTTACTGCTTTCACTTGACGTGCTATAAATGGATTCTTCTCCCAGTGGGTCATGGGCTGCTTCGGATAGATATGGCTAACCGCTTGTTTAATGGTGCACGTGGAACCTTAAGGAGAGTCACTCACTCATTAAGAGAAAAAAGATACTTTCAAGCCTCAGAAAGGAAGGGGTCAATGTAGCCTTGCTGCAAGAAACACATCGAACTGATAAGGAGCACTTAAAGTTACAGCAGGGAAGGTTCGGTCCAGTGTTTATTTCATCCTTTAATTTGAAAAGTAGAAGAGAAGCTTCACTCATTCATACAAACCTTCCACTTCAGTTGTTTGACCAAATTAACGATGAACGTGAGTGGTTTCTGATCCTTAAAGCTTTAATACATGGAGAAGAACATGGGACATTGTATAATATTGCCCCACCACACCCCCTCAAATGCGCTCTCCAGGTTGATGACCCTTGGGGAACATTGTACAATTAAAAGGGAGACTTTAAACGACTTATGGACCCCGAAGTGGATAGGATGTCAAGGGGTCACACGGGTATTTCCACGCCATCAAGGCAGCTGGTGGACCTGAACAGGGAGCTGCCTTGGTGGACGTTTGAGATGTCTTCACCCTGAAGGTAGGGGCTTCACCTTTTTTTATCCCACGTAAGTGCTATAACAGGATTGACATTTTTTTGCGCCATTGGACTTTTTAAATTCGATGCTGCACTGCAAAATTCTGATCATGCAGCAGTGTACATGGATGTTAAGGCGGATAGCAATGGGACAGGCTCACAGCATTGGCGCATGGATTCTTGCCTCCTGAAAGATAACAAATTCATTGAGTACTTTTCGCGGGAATTGAAGTTTTTAATGGGACATTAACTTGGGTACGGCCAGTAATCCATCTGTGTTCTGGAAGACTGCCAAGGCCTATAGAAGGGGTTTGATCATTTCTTACTCGGTGACTCAGAAGCGGCAGAAGGGACAGCAGTAGTGAAAGCTCAAGACTTGGCTGAAGGCAGCTGAGACAGCATTCTTTGACAGACTGTCTGTAACTAAGTTGCAGCAGATTACAGCCCTCCGGGCTGCTCTGAACACTGTGCTCACCCAGACTGCAAAGAGGGAGATTTCCTTTGCGAAACAGAGGTTATTCGAGTATGGTGCTTAACTGAGAACGTATTTGGCGCCCTTGGCCAGAAAGAAGAGTGCCCCCAATCTATTACATCCATTAGAGGGGGTGCTGGTACTATCACCTGCCGTCCCAAAAGGTTCCCTGCAATCGGATGTGGCTGATTGAGCTTGCAAAGACCTGCGGTCAGTTTGGCTGGACATTGAGGCATCGCAGGCAAAATGTCCCCTCATTAATCTGTTGTTCATGGACAAGACGAGGATTGTTATGAACCATTGCAGAAATCCAATTGTCCATAAAATAGTTAAAGCCTGTAAAATGATGCGACAAAGTGAGGGCAATTTACAGAAATAATCTTCCCCTTTGACTCCCATTGTAGGATTATTAGGATCACAGCTGGGATTGATGGATTATGGCTTTCGGCTCTGAGAGTCCAGAGGAGTTTCCTGTTTCGGAGAATTATTTGACGTGGTGGTTGTGGTGGTTTTAGAGCAGCTGAGCCAGAAATATGAGTTATCTTGGAGGGGCCACTTTCGTTACTTTTCGATGAGGAACTTTAGACAGAAAAAAAGACTGCATTAATGGTTAGTCCCCATAGGTCGGAAATGAAGGGAAGAGTGCTTCGTCCACAGGTGCTCTCTCGGTCAACACCCTGTATCATTTATAATGAGGTAGTGTCTCAAATGATATAGAGCGGCTGCAAGGAATCTGGGCTCAGGAATTGTGGGTGGAGATCTCACCAGAGGAGTGGAAAGATATTTGGGAAACCGTAAGGAAGATTTCAATTTGCAATAGGATGTAGGCTATGCAGTTGAAGGTACTCCGCAGGGTTTAATTGACACCTGAGTAGCCTGTCAAATTTAAGACAGGAGAGTCCCCAATGTGCCCCAAATGTACAATAGATGTTGGTATACTTCCGTATTGCTTGTGATCATGCCACAAGCTTCGTAAGTATTGGTGCACTATAGCAAGTGTTTTGGAAGGGGTTTTGGGAACGGAGGTCAAGGCAAATCCGGTGCCCCTCCTCTTGTATTCTCTGAATCTTCCCTCTTTAGACTTGCATGGGAATAAATTGTTTAGTATTCTTTCATTTTGTGTGAGGAAGAACATTCTGATAAACTGGGTCCCAGGAAACCTCCCAGGACTCTGATTGTGGTGTAGGCTAGTTATGGAACCAATTCCCCTCGCCTTCCTTATGAGTATGGGCACCCAAGAAATAAACATTGTCATAGGACGTGGCGGCCCTATTTCAACCATATACACATGGTTTTATTGGCTATATTGGTCAGGACATTTGTGTAACAGTGAGGGCTCTGAGAGGAAGAATTCTGAACAAATACGGGTATGGCAACTCATGCTACCGGTGATGGGGAGCTTTGGTAGGATTGTGCTGGGTGTTGTAATTTCATGTAATTTCAGTTAATTTGCCTTGGTTCAGCTCGGTTTAATCTATGTTTTGTTTTGATTTTGTTTTGACATCAGCCCATTGATTTTGTGCACAGGGTAGAGAATGAGTCCATTCAGCCACTCATGCTTCTTACACAGCAACCAGAGTAGGTCATTTCACACCATGTGTCAATTATACAGGATTGGAGGGAATGAAGAGAATATATAGAGGTGAGAATACAAGTTTACCACATTCACGATGGAATATAAAATAGTGAGAAAACTGCTGGAATTTAAGAAAATTATTAAAATCGATTATTCAGGAATTAATGAAAGGACATTTACAAAGTGAAGCCACAATCCATCAGAATCAACATAATTTTACAAAGGATGAATCATATTTTCATTATTTATTTGAGTCTTTAAGAATGTGACAAGCAAGGTGCATAATGAGGATCCTAGAGATGTAAAATCAGGACTTGCAGAAGACATTGAATAAGGTGTGCACAAAAGATTAATCTGCAGAATAAGATTGCATAAGGTTAGAAGTAATTTATTCGCTTGGATGTAGGCTTGGCGAAACAAAGAATTGCATTGAGTTGGAATAACTGGTTGATTTTCTGTTTCCAAAAATATCATTGGGCTCATTCCACAGGCCCCAACTATTAGCAATAAATACTATCACCTATTTGAGGGGATGGACATGCTATAATCAGTTTTTCAGAAGACACTGACTCAGTTGAGAAATTGTAATGAATGTTTAAGGATAGTTTGCAGATGAAATGAAACAATGAAAAGTATGTGGCCGTTTTGGTCAGTGTAACAGAAAGGCAACTTACCATCCAAACAGAGGGAAACTACGTAGTGCTGAGGTACAGAGGGATCTGGTATCCTCATCCATATCGCAAAAGACACAGATGCAGGTGGAGCAGATAATGAGAAAGGCAACTGCACAATTTGGTGTTTATTTCTGAAAGAATAGATTATAAAGCGAGGGAGGTACTGCTGCAATAATGCCAGGCATTTGTGAGATCGCAATTGAGTCCTGTGTACAGATTTGGTGTCCTGACTGCAGGAGGGATGTAATTACCATAGAGGCAGTTCAGAAGAGGTTTACTAGACTGATTCCAGAGATAAGGAGTTTGTCCTCTGAAGATAGATTGAGCAGGTCAGGCTTATACTCTCTGGAGTTTAGAAAAATGGGAGGAGATGTCACTGAGGACTGGACAATGCTAAAGGTGATTGATAATGTCGACATGCATTGGGTATTTCCTCATGTGGGGCAACCTACAACAAGAGATCAGAGTTTTAGGATAAGTGGAGAGGAATTAGAACAGTGATGAGAGAACTTCTCTCAAAGCATTTTAAATCAGTGTAATTCACTGTTCCAGAGTGTAGTGGATGCTGGGATATTGAGTAACTGAGGGGATATGGAGAGTGGGCCGGAAAGTAGGACTGAGACCGAGATGACATCCGCCATGATTGTATTCAATGTTGGAGCAGGCTGACATCAGCCATGATTGTTTTCAATGGTGGAGCAGGCTGACATCAGAAATGGTTGTTTTCAATGGTGGAGCAGGCTGACATCTGAAATGATTGTATTCAATGTTGGAGCAGGCTGACATCACATATGATTGTATTCAATGTTGGAGCAGGCTGACATCTGAAATGATTGTATTCAATGGTGGAGCAGGCTGACATCAGCCATGATTGTATTCAATGGTGGACCAGGCTGGAGGAGCTGGATTGCTGACTGAGGTTCCTCGTCTTTCTTCAGTCCTTCGAACGTGTTACACAGGAACAGGGGAGGGCTGGTTAATCGACAGAGAGCAGGCATCAGATTTAATCAATTTAAAAGAATGTAACCAGTAGGGTCCCACAGTGACCAGTGCAGGGTCCTCAGCTATTTACCATCTATATCAATGATCTAGAGAAGTGGAACAAATGTACTGTAACTAAGTTTGCCAATGGAAATAATATAAGCAGGAAAATAAATAATCAATGGAAGTTGTAGAGTCTGTAAATGGATATGGACAAGTTAATCAATGGATAAAAGTTTGGCAGGTGGGATTTAACGTCATATATAACCTGTCATTTTCTTCCAGGAAGAACGGCAAGCAGTATGTTACTGAAATACAGAGGGATTATAGGACTTAGTGATACCGTGTGTACTGAAGGATTTACTCTGAGCCGTGCAGACATGGCATGTGTTGCTCCATCACCCTGATTGTCTGCTGCCTGATGTTCCCAGCGGGCCTATTGCTCTCATCCACCATATATATCCTCCGTCACTGAATGATGACACTTATGTTGAGATCGGAGAGATGATGGAGCTGTCACCCAGTCCTGCCTGGAAATTTCTGGAACATAGAAGCTGAATGAAACTCTGACCCAAAAACCACTGGAAGCACGGTCCTCCCCCTGATATGAAGTGCAGGTCGTGTTGAAGGAGTTGACACCGCTCTGTGACCAGCTCCTTGTTCAGTCAGGGTCCCCTCACACTCTGCTCCTTGGTTAGGTGGAGCTTGGGAAGCTGTTCCTGGAAAACCCCGGGGTGGATCCAGCAGATCCCTTTCCCCAGACACACGCATTGCGTGGTTTCAGAGCTTCCCCTCTCTGCAGCCTCTGCTTCATTTGTTGTTCATGTTACAGACCCAGATGCTTTTACTATCGTCCCCATGCTCCAGCTACAGTTGTGTCACCAAATCCTCAGGTCTTCCTGAATGTCTGAGATAGCTCACAGCACAACCTCAAATAAAATATTCCCAGCAGCTCCACTAACTTTCCAACAACAGGAGTCAGTCCGGAGTCCCTCAGTTCCAAGTTTGATGTCTGGTAATTAACAATAGTTACGAGGGGCTTCCTCGTGTAATTGACCGTATGATCAGCTGAGAGGGACAAACACAGTTTGTTCAGTGAACAGGCACAGACCAAGTTTCAAAGACGTGTCTCAAAACTGCAGGGACCCTCTGCCCACCAAGGAGCAGTACATAGGACACATGGGGAAGTGAGCAACAGCCCAACACACACTCCACTGTCCATGGAGCACCACATGGGACACACCAGGCAGTGAAAAGCCCGGGACACACCATTTCATTGTTTCTGAACTTCACAGTGCCAGCTCTTGATACATTAAGGATCCAAATGGGATCCCCAGCCGTGATGTATGGAAGAGCATGAGCCGTGCACTTTGCATGTTGTTTCTGAACTTCATAATTACGTCCCTGGGGATTCAGGAATATTAGCACCAACGGTCAGGTTAAGGTACAGAAAGACAGATACTCGTGTTATATTTGGATGATTACTTGATCAACAAGTTGAATAAACACGGCTCTTCTCAGAGAAATGGGATTAGCCGGAGGAGTCAGATGCTGACGGGTCCAATAACAAAAGTAAGAACATAAAATAAATATGCTGACAGATCAGCTCAAATGGTCAGTTATGCCCGATACCAACTCCACCTCACAGAATCAGACATCATAATCCAGATGAGATATATATTCAGTGTGAAGCACTGTGCAGATGCGGCTAGTGTAGTGCTCAATACAAACCAGCAATCTGTACAGACTGTGCAGGCCACATCAGTCCACGGGGGGCTGTGCAGTGAATAACTCTGTGAACCTGGAGAAGTTACCCTTCCAACATGTAGAGCTGTGTCCACCATCCGAGTGCATTGCTCAGTAATACTGTATTTGATCACTGCACACTGTCGGGAAACTTGCAGCCCATGCTGCAAGTGACAGGATGTGCAACTCCCATCCATTTACAGCTCCATATCTTCATTGTTCCAGGCGCTTTAGAAGATCTAATCAAGAGGAAGTATGAAGCTTACATAAGGTTGAGGAGCCAAAGGTTACGCAGTGCCCTAGAAGGTTGCAAGGTAACCCGCGTGGAAATGAAGAATAAACTCAGGAGAGATAAAAGTGTCCATGATAAAGGCTTGGCGGGTAGAATTAAGGTAAAACCTAAGACGTTCTACACTTACATGAGAAACAAGAGGATGGCCAGAGTGAGGGTAGGGCGATCAGGGATAGTGGAGGGAACTTACGCCATGAGTTGGAGGAGGTAGGGGAGGTTCTTAATGAATATTTGCTTCAGTATTCACTAATGAGAGAGACCTTGACGTTTCTGAGGACAGCATGAAACAGGCGAATATGCTAGAACAGGAGGATGTGTTGAAAAATTTGAGAAACACACGGATATATAAATTTATTTGGCCAAACAGGATATGCCCTATGATACTATAGGAAGTGAGAAGAGATTGCTGCGCATTTTTCGATGATCTTTTGCATCCTCACTGTCCACTGAAGTCGTGCCAGATGTCAGGAGGCTGGCAAAAGTTCATGCCTGGTTCAAGAAAGGGAATAGGGATAATCCTGGGAAGTATTGGCCAACCAGTCTTACACCAGTGACGGGCAAAGTATTGGAGAGGATTTGAGAGACAGGATTTATGAATACTTGGAAAATTATGAATGATTAGAGACAGTCAACATGGCTTTGCGAGGAGCACGTCATGCCTCATAAATCTTATTGAATTCCTTAAGGATGTGACAAAACACGTTGATGAATTAGAGCAGTGGATGTGGTATATATGCATTTTAACAAGGCGTTTGATAAAGTTATCCACGGTAAGCTCATTCACAAGATAAGGAGGCATGGCTTACAGGGAGGTCTGGATGTCTGGATGCAGAATTGGCTGGCCCACAGAAGACAGAAGGTGGTGGTAGATGGAACAGATCCCGCCTGGAGCTTGGTGACTAACTTGGTGATCTGTTCTGGGACCTCTGCTCTTTGTGATTTTTATAAATAAGAGAGTCGATGATGAATTGGAAGGGTGGGTTCATAGGTTCGCCGATGTCACGAACTTTGGTGGAGTTGGTGGTTAGTATGGAGGGCTGTTCTATGTTACAACAGGACATTGGCATAACTGAGCTGATGAGTGACAGTTCGAGATAAATCTGGAACGGCGGGATCTTGGGTCCATGTCTATAGATCCTCAAAGTTGCCAACCAGGTTGGTGCTGTTGTTTAGAAAGCATATGATGTGTTGGCTTTCACAGCCGGGGAGATCAGTTTCAGAGCTATAAGGTTATGCCGCAGCTCTATAATCCCACGGTTTAACTCACTGTGATAAAGTTGAATGTTGTTCTGCATTGAGAGCTTGCAAGTACTTGTCATATGACTAGCTAATATTTTCAGAGTTTACTGTACTGATACTATGTAACATCTGGCTGTGAAACAGATATGTTGAGCTTTGGTTGCTCTTTTAACAACTATTCGAATTTAAACAACCAAGTTTAAATAATGTCCCACTATACTAAACCCATTCGATTTTAAATTTATTGTTTTGTCAACATCAAACCAAGGTGATGAGCTGATGTTGAGGGAATAAAAAGGCACGCATTTTGGAAGTTAGACAGAGAGTAAACTACCATCGTGATAGTCTGCCATGAACAACATTCTCTGTGTAAGATTCATTTTTTGAACGAAATATCCTTGCATTAAAAGACAGAACATGACCCAGGGAGATATTCAGTGGAAAGAAGGAGGGCATTGGAGACTACAGCCACTGTCTGGTTTAAGTAATTGTAATGCAGTTTTTCTTTAATTGGAAGATTATATTGTTAAAGGTGGAGGAAGATAACAGTTCAGAGAAAGGGAAACTGAGAGTTGGGAATAACTGTTGTTGTTCAATGTTCACTTTAAGAATTAAGGGATAAATTGATATTATTTCCTGTTAAGTAGCGGAATTTGCGAGCTCTCTATCACTCGACTTTAACAGATTATGAGTGAGGTGAGCTTTTCTGAGTATTTGGTTTCATTCACAGAAGGGTTCATCGCCGTGTCATAACACCACACTTGTAATACCGTGTTCTAGTCACCTCATTAAAGGAAAGAGGTGGAAGCTATAGAGAGAATGCAGAGAATTATCTATGGAACAGCAGAAAGGTCGACACAAGCCACACAGAGTGAGTGAAATATTGAGAAAGTCACCACGTGAAAAGTAAACACTGGCAGATTCCCAATGTCTATTTAAACGTCAGTGTGGCACTGGGTGTAGTGCGTCTGTATTGATGACTGGGTATCTGTGTGTGCATGTGCATCTGTGTATCGGCATTTGTCTATGTGTGCTGAAAATGTGTTGCTGGAAAAGCGCAGCAGGTCAGGCAGCATCCAAGGAGCAGGAGAATCGATGTTTAGGGCATGAGCCCTTCTTCAGGAATTTGTCTATGTGTGCCTGTATATGTGCTATTGCATCAGTCTCCGTGTGTGTCTGTGCATCTATATTCATCGCTGTGCATTTCTGCATGTCTATATTTGTCTCTGTGTGTATCTGCATGTCTGTATTTGGCTCTGTGTGTATCTGCATGTCTATATTTGTCTCTGTGTGTATTTGCATGCCTGTATTCAACCCTGTGTGTATCCGCATATCTGTATCCATCTCTGCGTTTTTCTGTGTGTCTCTATTCGTCTCTGTGTGTATCAGCACATCTGTTTTTGTCTCTGTGTATATCAGTTTATCTGTATTCAACTCTGTGTGTATACGTGTATCTGTATTCGTCTCTGTTGGTATCTGTGTGACTTTATTCATCTCTGTGTGTAACTGCGTGTCTATATTTGCCCTTCTGTGTATTTGCGTGTCTATATTTGTCTTTCGGTGTATCTGTGTATGTATTCGTCTCTGTGTACATTTGCGTGTCTGAATTCATCTCTGAATCTGCGTGTCTGTATGCATCTCTATGTGCATCTGCCTGCCTGTATCCATCTCTGTGTGTCATTAAATTCGTCTCCGTGTGTATCTGCGAGTCTGTATGTGTGTCTGCGTATCTGTGTTTGTCTCTGTGTGTATCCGTGTGTCTTTATTCGTCTCTGTGGGCATCTGTGTGACTCTATTCGTCTCTGTGTGTATCTGCATGTTTGCATTTGTCTCTGTTTGTATCTGCGTGTCTGTATTCTTCTTGCGTGTATCTGTGTGCCTCTCTGTCTCTCTGTCTATCTGCGTGTCTCTGTGTGTATCTGCGTGTCTGCATCTGTCTCTGTGTGCATCTGCGTGTTTGCATTCATGTCTGTATCTGCGTGTGTGTATTCGTCTCTATGTATATCTGCATGCCGGTGTTCATGTGTGAGTATCTGTGTGTCTGTATTCGCCTCTGTGCGTATCCTTGCGTCTGTATTCATCCCTGTGGGCACCTGTGTGAGTCTATTTGTCGTTGTGTGTATCTGCGTGTCTATATTTGTCTCTGTGTGTATCTTCCTGTCTGTATTTGTCTCTGTGTGTATCTGTGTGCCTGTATTTGTTTCTGTGTGTCGCTGCACGTCTGTATTCATCTCTGTGTGCGCCTGTGCATCTGTATTCATCTCTGTGTGTCTGTATTTGTCTCTTTGTGTACTTGCGTGTCTGTTTTCATCTCTGCATTTTGTCTGCATGCCGGTATTCGTCTCTGTGTGTATCTGTGTGTCCTTGTGCACAGCGGATCGGTCAGCCTCTCTGGTGTTTAAAGTGATGCAATGTTCCCCTCTGCTGGCCTTCACACTCCTCTGCGTTGACAGCACCGCAGGGTGACAACCATCAGGGGATTCAGTCTGGGTGGGAGGGGGAGGGAGGCAGCTCAGAGCGCCATCCAAACTGACAGAACCATCTGCACACGCACACACACAGTTTGGTATATGGAGGATTGTATTCGTACTGAGGACCCTTAGAGTGGAGAATGTTCATGTAAAGTTATGTCTATGGTCGCTCTGCAATGTGGAAGTGATTTGTCTTTGAAAACTATTCATAACACAGAGTGCGCAAATCAAAGTGTATTTCTATCGCAAATGCATCCAAGCAAGATTGACGGAACAATTTGTAAGTCAATGCAATGAAAGTATTTCACGTTCATTATTTTGACATGTTTTATAATATACTCCTACAAATTATAAATGAGAAAAGATTGAAAATCCTGAAATGGACACAGTGGTGGTGGTAATATCTCAGGAACGATATCATTAGGTATCAGACGAAACTGCTCTGTGCTTCCAAAGACGTTATTTGAAAAACCAAACAGCCATGCAATGTGAAAGATTGACAGTATTTGATGTCCTCTGAAAGAAACAAAAAAAAACTGACACTAGTGCAAAGGCATGGGGAGGCTTGCAGAAGGTGGCATTGTATAACTATAAACTAAACAGGGACAGACGTAGAGGTGTGGGGGTGGGTGGTGGTGGTGAGGGGTTGATCTCAATTTCAATGGATTTACCCCAAAAAACAGCAGGACATCATCTCACGGAGATACACACAAACATACACAGACACGTTAAACACACAACACATATACATACAGATATGGACACACAAACAAACACACACACTCCTGCACACAGTTCCTTTAAGATAGAGTTGAATAAGCTTTTCACTCATTTGGGAATCAGTGATCATTTGGCGAAGGCAGGAGAATGTCGGTGAGAAACAGTTCAGCTGTAATCCAATGGCACAGCAGATCCAATGGGCGAAGTGGCCTGATTCTGCTCTATTTTCCCATATTCAGGAGAGAGCTTTCAAAGGTTGAATTTGAATGCAGATTGCAGGCTTAAAGGTCGGCTTCTTGCCAGTGTGGAGGAACAAAGGGATGTTGGGGTCCACGTCTGTAGATTCCTCAAAGTTGCCAAAGCCCTCAAGGTAAGAATGTGTATGATGTGTTGGCTTTCATAAGCTGGGGGATTGACTTTCGAGCTGCGAGGTTATGCTGCAGCTCCATAGACGCCTGGTTAGACCACACTTGGAATATTGTGTTGAGTTCTGTTCGCCCCATCAAAGGAAGGATGTGGAAGTTTTAGAGAGGGTGCAGACGGGAGTTCCCAGCACGTTGCCTATCCTATAAGGCATGTCTTATGAGGAAGGTTTGAGGAAGCTTTAGCTTTTCTCATTAGAGTAAAGAAGGATGAACGGTGACTTGATAGAGGTGTGCAAGATGATGAGAGGCACAGATAGAATGGATTAGTAGATTCTTTTTCATAGAGTAGAAATGGCTAACACGAGGAAAACATAATTTTAATGTGATTGGAGGAGGGTTTTGGGGAGATGTCAAGAGGCAGGTTGTTTACACAGGTAATGATAGGTGCATGGAATGCACTGCCAGCAGTGGTCGTAGAATTAGCTACATTAGGGACATTCAAGTAACTCTTGGATAAGCACATAGATGATAATAGGATAAAGGCTCTGCAGTTTAGTTTAATCTTAGAGTCGGATAAAAGGTCGCCACACCATTGAGGGCTGAAGGGCTCTTACTGCACTATACTGTTCAATGTTCGCTGTTCTAATTTCTTGAAATCTTGTGAAAATATTGTACCTGGAATTCCTTTAACTTCAGTGGAGGTTAATCTGATCAGTATTTGATTGTTGAGGGTAAATGGAAATTTGGGGAGGTTGGTGGGGCTGAATGGTCTATATCTGTTCCTAACCGTTGTGTCAAAAGAATAATGATTGGTTTGAGGGGAACTCATTTTGAGAATAAGGGCATTCCTATTTCAGACTGGGAAAGGGATGTTCCTTTTCCTTTTCGATTGTATGGTCTGTGGTCTTCTCATGCCCAAGGATCAGTGAAGACTGGGTTAATGAAAACACTCAAGGAGGAGTTATATAGATCGTTGATGAACAAGAGAATGCATGATTGTTGGGAACAGACAGGAAAGGGATGTTTAGTTAAAATCACATCAACAATGAGCATTCAGAATTGTTCTGCAGGCTCGAGGGGCTGAATGGCCACCTGCTGCTCTTGCTTCATATATTGTTCACTCACTCAACCCCGCGATACTGTTACAGAAGGTGAGGAAGATCACATTCAGCCATTCAGGATCGATCTGCACCTCTAAGTAATTATAAAGAAATAGGATGAAGCTCTTCAGCCATTTCAGTACTTTACGCAGCGCAAGAGGAGGTCACACCTACTTTCTAGATTGCTACACAGGAACAGGGGAGTCCTGGGTAACTATGAGGAAATAGATAGTCGGGAGAAATGTGTATTTTCGGGTTGGAAATCTTTAACTTGGTGAAGTACCTCAGAGATCAGTGCAACATCAAAAGCTATTTAGAATCTGTCAATGATTTGCGTGTGGGAACTGATTGGATGGAAATCAATTGGCTCAACCACTAAGATTCGATAAGATGTCAAGTGGAGGTAGAGAGTCTGTAATGTGATATAGACAGGGAAGGTTAGTGTGCAAACCTTCAGCAGAAACAGGATAACATGGGGTACCGGAGTTTGTGCTGTGGCAGAAGGGGAAAACAACAGTAATCTTATTCAAAGAAGAGAGATCACAAAACTCAGTTGTACAAAGGCATTTGTTCACCCGGGTACATACATCACACGGGGTTAGTATGCAGATGCAGCAAGTAATTAGGAAGGTAGATTGAATGATTACTTCATGAAAAGGCTATCAGGATGTTTTACTGCATCTGTACAGAGGATTTCTGAGTCAACATCTGATGTACTGTGGGCAGTGATGAATCCATGAATTGAAAAATAATTATACTCAATAGCTTTAGAAGATTTTGCGAATATGTTTCACTGCACTTGCTCCTGGAAATAAAGCCTTATCCTGTCATACAGCAAGGAAACAGACCCTTCGGTGCACCATGTCCATGCCGACCAGATGTCCTAAATTAATCAAGTTCCATTTGCTAGCACTTGGCCCATATCCCATAAAACCTTTGTGTTCGCTCAAATGGCTTCATTCAAATGGCTAAAAATGCTGTAGCTGTCCTAGCCTCCAACATTTCCTCTTTTCATAGTATAAGAAAACAAATACTATGAAGACATGATTTTATTGGACAAAAATATGAGGACACATACAAACATAACTTCATTAAAACTCCTACATGGAGCAGAGAACAGGGCCATAGTCCTACAGTTCCGAGAATGTTCAAGGAGGCCTCACGTGGTCCAGTTTGGTGTTGAGATAACATTATTGAATATTTCTGCTCCGAGATGGAGAAAATGCAACATGCCGGAGAAGCCACTGCTTATTTCTACCTATCTTTCCTTGTTCCTTCTCGCAGCAATGTATGAGTGGTGAAAACCGTTCAGTCATCTTTATCATTCATGTAGGATTACTGTTGAGGAATCATTGGCATCTCCCCACTGCCTAAAATCAAAGGTAATTCAGCAAAATCCGACTGTTCCAGGAATAAATCCTGCTTGTGTGAGCAGAACAACTTCAGAGGCAGAATAACATTTAATTATTTTACTTTTGTCTTGAGTTTAACTATTGCTTGGACAAAGCTCTTTCAAGCTGATATTTTGCAGCTTTTTTTCCTGCTTGTATTTAGGTATGTGTATGTGTGTGTCTGTGTGCACTTGCCTGTGTGAGACACTGTGTATGTCTTAGTGTGTGTGTCTGTGTGTATGCACAGACTGCATCTCAGTATGCATTCAAAGATAAATATTAATGTACGTATTTGTCCAAACTGTTTGCCATTTATTTTTCCATCTTAGCTTTGAGTAACTTTGCTTTGATGAATTATTTTTGCAAATGTAAGATATCGAGCTGACTTGTCCCCAGCAAAGAACCTGACCTAGTCTGAGACCTATATCATTGGTCATATCACCAACCGAGTTACATTTAAAATTTATCATGATCAATGGAGGAACGGGACTAGAAAATGAGACAGTGGTCCATCCAGCCCCAGTCTGAACACGGATGAGGAGAATTTCACAATGGGTTGTTTGAGTGGGAATGCTCTTCCCCAGAAGTTTGTGGTGCCTGTGTGTTTGTATTTAGTCAAAGCATTTAGATATTGGGCAGTAAAGGACAATGAACTACGGATATGGGAGTGGGGTTGAGAACACATCCAGATCAGCCACGACCTTACTGCCTAGTTGAGAGGGCTTAAAGTGTCCTCAGTCCTACGTTCCTATGTTCCATTCAGTTCCTCAAAACTGCAAGACAGGAGCATTTGGAGTTCATTTATTCCGATAACCTGGTGCACAGAAACAGAGGAGACCATTCACTGACTGAAGACTCGAGAGTGTAGTGCTGTAAAAGCACAGCAGGTCAGGCAACATCCGAGGAGTAGGAGAATCGCCGTTTCTGAGAATAAGCTTCTGCCCGAAACGTGGTTTCAACAGAATACAAGGACGCTATTGAATCCATTGAAACTATTGGATAAGAATAGGGGTAGCCCATTCAGACACTCCTGCCTATTACACAAGGAGGGAAGGAGTGTAGTCAGCACATCAAGATGTTAAACAGGAACCGGAGTCGCCAAGGCAGGTCCTTGAGCTGCTTCCAGATGACCAGGACGTGGCCATTCAGCCTATCAAACCACGTGTACAGAAATAGGAAGATGTCTTTGATGCCCCAACATGACAAAGAGTGAAGCAGAGTCTACACAAATAGACTGCTCTATGTTGTTCCTCCTGGTTCCTTTGCTCGTGGTACATATGTGTCACTTTAACTTGGTTTGCTGAACGTGAGGGGGAAAAGTGAATGGTTTCTGTCAAGTCTCAAGGAAATGCCTTCTATCTCCGAGAAGACATTATTGTACTCCCATACAGGTCAGAAGCTGGTGGGAATGGCAAACTATTTCAGAAGTAAGGCATTAAGGCTGCTGATAGATTTATGAACAGTGCAGAGACACAGACCAGCTGCACATTGAGACAATGAGAATCCATTCAGAGTCTGGAGCTCCCTCTCAACCAACATGGTGTCTCCACACTGAAATGTGAACTATTGGGAATTACATAAAACGGGGAAAATGCAATTTCTCATAAAATTACCATCTTTTTTCTGGACATAATTAATGTTAGTCCAGAACCCTCAAGTTGAAATGTAATTGCTTGTTATTCTCTCGCTGTGCTACGTATTTCGCTGGATTATACTCTCATAACTTTTATCAGTTAATTATCGTTTACACAACGTAATTCAATAATTTGCTTGCAAAGGTGGAAACGTCTTATTACACAGTGTGTTTGCCTTTTCTTTTTTATATTTGATGTAGCCTTAGCACAAAAGTACATGTCTTGTTTACTGAACAGCATTGACCAACTGTCTGTGTGGCCTTTGCACATTCTCCCCGTGTCTGCGTGGGTTTTCTCCGGGTGCTACGGTTTCCTCCCACATTCCAAAGATATGCAGTTTAGGTGAATTGGCCGTGCTAAATTGCCCATAGTGTCGGGGTGAATAGAGGGTAGGGGAATGGGTCTGGGTGGGTTACTCTTCGGACGGTCAATGTGGACTTGTTGGGCCAAAGGGCCTGTTTCCATACTGTATCTAAAAAAAAGTGACCTGCTTATCGGGATTCAAGGGTCAGACACAGTATGTATTTTCCATGGGGTAAGAAACAGAAGACTGTGACTATGGAGACTGATGAGGAATAAAGTTACATCCCCCAAGTCCCCAATGTCTTCTTGACAGACAGAATAAAATCAAATGTAGAGAAAGAAACCGAATATATTCGGATGAAGGAATTACAAGTGACAATGTAAATAAAACAGGATAATTTGAAATGGAATGGCTGAACAATGATTGATCAGTGTGTGTGTGTGCCTGTGTGTGTGTGTGTGTATCTGTGTGTGTGTGAGTGCGTGTGTGTCTGTGTGTGTCTGTGCGTGAGTGAGTGTGTGTGTCTGTGTGTGTGAGTGCGTGTGGGTGTTTGCATGTGTGTCTCTATGTGTGAGTGCGCGTCTGTGTGTGTGGGTGACTGTGCGTGTGTCTCTGTGTGTGAGGGTGTCTGTGTGTGTGAGTGAGTGTGTCTGTGTTGTGGGTGTGTGTGGAAGTGTGTGTGTGTGTGCATGTGTGCGTGCAGATACATAAGACTGTTCGTATGTGTGTACCATATTCAGAATGAACAAGAAAGACATATTTAATAAAAATGATGCATGTGATGTACAAAATTTATAAAACGTTAACATGTTATTTAGTCTTCAGCTGAGATGTTCTGTTCCCCTTCTTTCAAAGCACACTCGGCCTCCTGCCTCTTCCCTGCATTCCCAGACTTAATCTCTAATTCTTATCAGGATGTATGTTATAAATTCCTGCTTCTTGTGTTCCAATTCATTTCAGTTAATCAATTTTCTACCGGGAAACATATACATTGGCCTGCTGGGTTCTGTCAACAGCTGTTGCCTGTCATATTGATGGAGATAAAAGTTCTGGCATCAGACCCACTTTTCAACATATTAATCTGTTGCACAGACACTGTACAAAGGACCACAACACACAGGAATTGTCAAACCAAGTACAGAAGTACATCTATATCTATCAGTCATGTAGACTTCTCTATTTTTATATCTCCATGTCTATATTCTCTCTCCCTCTCTCTCTCTCTCTGTCTCTCGATTTCTGTTTTAATCTAATTGATACATCGTCCAATCGTTCTTTCTGTCGCATGCCTCAGACTTCCTTCCTTCTGTTTACATCTATTGACCACATTTGGATGTGATGTCCTATAATTGAGTAATGTAACGACAAGACACGAGTGAGCAGATGGCCAGAGTTAGTTGGAAGGGAAGCTGAGCACGGGAAGATGGTGAAGCAGCAATGACAGGAGTTTCTGGGGATAATTCAGCAGCACATCAGAAATTCTTCCCAAATAAGAACAATATTCAGCAGAAGACAAGTCAGCCGCGAGTGATAACGAATTCAGGGAAAGCATAAAAACAAAAGAAAATGCACACAATGTGGTGAAGATTATTGGGAATTCAAAGGATTACGAAGTCTACAAATTCGAGCACGGATAACTAGTAACAGCAAATGGGAGGAGGGGATGAAATATGATATTACGCTTCTTAATCGTGTAAAAGAATATGGAAAGCAATTGTTGGATAAATAACAAGGAAGACAGGGAGTAAAAAACAAACAAAGGGCTGTTGGAAAATGAGGCTTGAGTAGTTATAGGAAGCAATGGAATGGCAGAGGAATTGAATCGATACTTTACATCAGGCTTCACGGTGGAAAACACCAGTAAAATGCCAGAACTTCAAGACAATCAGGGTATAGACGTGAGTATACTGACCTCAGTAAGGAGAAGGTGCTAGGGAAGGTGAAGTTGAATAAATTATAGCAAGACTTATTGGATCTTTGCGTTTATGAATAAATGTGTGGAGTATAAGTACAAGGAAGTTGTGAAGTACATTGCAAATTGTATGATTAAGCTACAGCATAACAAGAGTTACGTTTACAATGCCATTGCGAACAGCAGTGATGAAAGTACGGTTAAAACAAAGGAAATCAGTTCGAAGCATTAGTGACAAAAAGACTGTTTCCTAGATCCTGCAGTGAGAATGTTGAGATAAGCTTGTCAGTAAACAGACAACAAGGAATGCATAAAAAGCACAATAAAATCTGTTGCTCATAAGGTCTCAACGTGCAACGAAGTAGCCAATACACATGAAGCTGAAAAAGCAAACCAAGTGAGACAGCATCCTAGGAACAGGAAAGCCAACGTTTCAGGCTGAAAGACTTCATCAGGATTGGGGTGAGGGAAGGGGAGGCGGGAAGTAAATAGAGGGAGTGGCGTGGGGCTGGGGAAGGGTAGGTGGAATGGCGATAGGGGATGCAGGCAGGGAATTATTGTGATTGGTCAGTGGGAAGGGTGCAACAGATAGACGAATGGAAAGATGGACAGCTTTGGTCAGGTCAGGGAAGTGGACATGGAGTAAGGCTGTGGGTAGAGAAATTTTGAAGCCAGTCAAATCAATATTGACACCATTGAGCTGTAAGGTCTCCAGCTGAAATATCAAGTTGTGTTCCCGAGTTTCTGTTTGTCTTCACTCTTAAAGTGGAGGAGGCCAAAGATGGACCTGTTGCTGGATGAAAAAGGGGAGGGGAGTGATTGAAATGGATGGCAATTGGAATGCTGAGTTTGTTAAAGCGTGCAGAGAACAGATGCTCCATGAATATGTCCCTGAGTCTTCCTTTCGTATCCACAGCATAGAGGAGACAACGTTGGGAGTTGGAGACGAGCTCGGTTGGTTAGGATCAGGCTCTGTGTGAAATATTAGTGCTCTGCACGAAGCAAACAACCCGACTTTCCAGTTATCATTCATTTTGATTTCCACTCCCACTCGCCCGGCGACATGCTCATCCTTAGCCTGTCCACTGTCAGAGGAACACCACCTGAGAGTTTTCCTTTGAAGCTGATAGCCCAATGGCCTCAATATTGACTGAAGCCGCTTCAAAAGCCCTCCACGCACAGCATTATCCCATGTCCCTTTTCCCTGAACAGACCCACCTGTATCTGCTCCATCCTTCTCATTGACCAATCACAGTAACCTCATACCTGCATGTGCCTACCACCATCATACCTACCCGCCACCCCTCCATATCCCATCACTCCATTTCTGAGCTCCCCTCCTCCTCATCAGTCTTGACGAAAGGTCCAAGATCAAAATAGTGCCTTTGCTGCTCCTCTGATTCTGTCTGGTCTGCTGTGTTTATCCAGCTCCAAGTTTATTAACTCTGGCCTCCCGCACCTATAGGACTTCCTCTCTCCAAGCTGTGGAACTAGGTGGTCCACATATAAGAAGTAATAAATTTGGACATTTGAAAAGATCGCAGACACATTCGATATTTCACCTTCCAGATGAAGCAGCATTTCACTTGTACTCTTGCAATCCAGTCTCCTGTCATTGCTACTCACAATGCAGTCTCCTTTACATTGGGGGGACCAAACATAAACTGTTTTGAGGAACACTCCCACTCTGTCTGTGGGAATAACCCTGACCTTCTCATTGCTTTCCATTTCAATAAAGTACCTTGCTGTCATGCTAACATTTCAGTCCTGGATTGCTGTAATGCTCCAATGAAGCACAACTCAAACTCGACTAACACCTCACTTTAGACCTTGGTACATTCTATCCTGAAGGAACTTTTATTCAATCCCATGCATCCACAGCCTGACCGCATTATGGCTGTTCTCCATTCTTCACACACTCTTTCTCCTGGTCTCCCAATGAACTTGCCCTGTTTGTGAATCGTTTGTCTTGTACTTAATTAAAGAACCAATTTCCCCCATTCACAATCTAATTAATACTCATTTTACATTTCATTCTCTTTTACCAGAAATAAAAGTCAATTTGTCAGTGGCATTGCTCCTCCACACCATCTTGTTTCCAGCCACCGCTCCTCTACCTCGGTCAAGGGAGTTAAAAGCCCATTTTCCAATCCTTTAATGTTCTGACGAGGAGTCACACTGGACTTGAAACGCTAACTGTGTTTCTCTCTCTCCGCAGATGCTGCCAGATCTGCTGTGTTTCTCCAGAAATGAAAAAAAAACACATTTTCAATTAAACAAATAACTCTGGATACTTGAAATCTGAAACGAGAACAAAAAAAAACTGTGAGCCTTGAAGAGTGGTCACTGCACCCAAATGATTAAGTCTGCTTTCACTCCACTGATGCTGCCAGACCGGCTTAATTTCTCTCGGAATTTCTACTTTTCACCACGTTTCAAAGACGTGTGTTAACGTGGCTCAAACGCCCTGTTCAACCTTGAGCGCATATACCGGGAAGTGAAAGCTAACACAAGATGCACAATTTCCGTGTCTCTGAAATAACATAAAGCTGGCATCACTGAAACTAAAGAGTTCTTACTGTTAGTCAGGGAGAGAAACAGAGGGACACGCATTCACTCTAAACACAGAAGGTAGCACATACTGGAAAGGAAAGGATTCAGATGATTATGTTAAAGGGTGTTTGGCAATGAGGCAAACTGTAAATGTGACACCATGGAGAGACCCTCAGTAGAATGAGAATATAAAATTGGAAGTGTGCCACATCAGAAACCAGAGTAGGTCACTGAGTACATGGCTGATGGGTGAGTGGGACTTGGTGTGAACTGGGGGCGGAACTGTATTGGAGATATTGCAGCTCAAACTGCGTGTTCTATGTGATGCTGTAGACCACAACAGCAACAGAAGCAAAATTATATTCAACCATAATCTGTAACATTTTGCCTGGGATTATCCCTCTTTCTACCATTACCAATAAGCGAATCTATGCTTCAGCGACGAGTGTGGTGAACATGCCAGGGCAGAACTATGTGTACCTACAACTGATGGCAAACCATAGAGCTACCACACTTGACTGTTTACATTCCAAACAGCAGAACTACCATCTGATAAGGAGGGCGGAATGATTGCAAGACCAACAGATCAGTTCGAAGCTCGACTGTCCTGCCAGATCCAGTCGTTTATATATTAAACAACTCACTGCAGGAGACGACCCAACACATGTCCCCCTCCTTAATAATGGAACAGCCCTGCACATCAGTGCAAAAGACAAGCATGTAGTTATCTGCGACATACTCAGGCAGAAGTATTGAGTCAATGATCTACCTCACCTCATCAGGATGGCCACAGAATTACAGATAGCAGTTTTCAAACAATCTGATTCGCTCTATGTGACATGAAGAAACATCTGAACACAGTACATCTGACAAAGGCAATGTACAACAAACCGTGTCCCTGGGGAAGCTGTTTCATTCCAGTTCCAACTCTGAAATCTATATGGCAATGTGGAAAATTACTCAGCTATGATAAGTCTCTTAAGAGGAGAATAATTACAGTATGACCAACATCACCCCCTCAATTCCATAATGACAGTCAAATTGTTGGCAGTTCTTTTTGACAGAGTTGTCAAGCAGCACAGAAATAAACTGCTCAGTGTGGTTTGCGACAGATATTATGTGGAGATGAACATGTCACTAGATTTCTAATCCAGGCTCGGCTGATGCTCTGGCAGCTGGTGGAAGTTAATAATAATTAATAAAATATCGAGATCTAAAATCTTGATTCAATAATAATGACCTTGACGCCAATGTCAATTATAAACACCAATTTGCTTCCTTTCAAGAAGTGAATCTCCCGTGTTTTCCTGGTCTGGCCGAAAAGTGACTCCAGACACACAGATATGTGATATACTCTTCAATGGTCTCTGAAATGGCCAAACAAGATACTCAATTGTATCAAACTGCTCCGAAGTCTTAAAGGATAAAACCGGTCAGAACACCCGGCATCAGCTTCTGCATCAGAAAAGGGAAACACTGGCCTGTCAACACTGCAGAGACCTCCTTCCTAACATCTGAGAGCTTGTGACAACAGTGCTTATCCACAGACTACATAGAAACTTTTGGAATGGAGTAGGTCATTCAACACATTGAGCCTCCCACGTTCTCACCATGGCCGAGAATCTCCTCAATGCATTTCTCCTACAGCAGACTGTGATATGTTGCAATTGATTCCGTCAACCAAATGTTTGGGGTGTTTGCGAATAGCTGAGACCCAAGGACATCATCCTGAGATACTCCACGAGCCTTCATCTCCAATAAAAGGATCCTTTTATTCCTGTTTTTCTGGTCCAAGTGCTTCTTTGCTGACCTGCTTTCTTTTACATATTTTCTCCTCCACTTTTCTTTTTGTAATTTACTGACCTAAAGCTGGACCCAGCGTTTGAAACTAAAGCTAAGCCCAATGCGGAGGAGAGTGAGTCCTTACTTACTTTTCCGGAGCAAGCACATGACCTGGAATTGGCAGTTGCAACATCAGCAGAGTCAACGTGAGTGAGATAGGGCCCAGTAGCAAAAGGTGATACCTGAAGATTGGAGAAATGTTGTTGGTTGGGTCCTGCACTGGTTGTGGTGAAGTGCATAGTGGAAGGCCATGATGGTAACATCGATGAGGTGGGCCCAGCAGTAAGAGACATGTTTCTGACATTTGAATGGCCTGGCAGAGGAGACAATGAGCTGGTGATGGAGGAGTACCTGCCAAGTGGCAAAGATGGTGCCTTAGGATCAGAAACTTCGATGTTGCTGGGGTCTGGTGTAGATGGGGATGAAGCTGTCATGAAGGGGTTGGGCTGCAGGGGTGGTCGATGATGAGGAGCTGTCTCACAACCCATAAACTCTCTTCAGGCTGTATCCTCTGTTTATTCCACTGTCTTCAATTATTCAAAATGGCACCACTTTGAGGCAACAAGTGAAAACATTTCACTGATTTTATTGTATTTATCCTGGAAAGTACAACTGGTCATAAAATCAAAATCAAAAACTTTTACTCACTCTTTCCTGCCAGCTTTCCCATTCTGTAACCATGTCCAAATATTTGCCACAATCCCATAAGATTTGATTTTGCACACTGGATTTGGGACTTCAGCAAAAATCTTTCTGGAAATCCCCCTCGTAATCTTATCCTTGTGAATCACCTTTCCCTCAACCTTCTCTGCTCCAAAGTAAACAACCCGAACTTATCCAACCTATCTCCATAGTTGATATGCTCCATCCCAGGGAGCATCCCGCTGAATCTCCTCTGCACCCCTCCACTACAATCAAATCCTTCCTGCAATATGAACTACGTACAGTGTTCTAACATGGCCTAACCATAGACTTGTATAGCTCTGACAATCGATACGTCGGGGAATGAAGGCTCTGCCTACGGTTCCCTCTGCCTTATTAACTAAAGTATTAACCTCAGCCAAAAAGTATATTGCTGGAAAAGCACAGCAGATCAGCCAGCATCCGAGAAGCAGGAAAGTCTACTTTTTGAGAATATGCTTTTCATCAGCAATGTGCCCACCAATCCTGATAAAAAGCTTATGATCAAAAGATCGACTCTCCTGCTCCTTGCATGCTGCTTGGCCGACTATGCTTTACAAGAACTATACTTCTTTATTCTGATCTCAAACATCTGCAGTCCTCATTTTTTCCCCTAAACTATTACCCTGTGCCGTCACATTCAGGGAGTTGTGGAGGAACACCCTCTCAGCTTCTTAGTGTGCTGGCATTCATTGTATACCCTCATTTTTAGTTCCTTCTTCCAAAGTGCATCACCACATGTTTATTAGTGTTACATTCCATCTGATTATCTGATCATTCCATCTGTATCTTCCTGGAACATAAGGTCTTCCTCCTCACTACCAATCACCCGGCCAATATTTGTGTCAAATACAAACTTACTAAGCACAGTCCCTCACCATCACCCCCCCCCCAACCCCCCCCACCGCTAACACATTCACATTTATGAATACCACAAATAGTAAGATACACTGCACTGATCCCTGTGGTACATCAGGGGACACTGGTCTCCAGTCACACAAATAGCCTTCCTCCACCACCCTCTGACTCCTGCGAATAAGACAATGTTTGATGTAACTCACTAAGTTACCCTTGATATCATGGCTTTTTGTTATCAGTTTCACAAAGGTCTTGCTGAAAACCCATAAGAACAACATTGTCGAAAACAGACAATAACATTCACTTGGTATGACTTCCCTCCTATGATGTCATGCTGACTCCCCCTGATCAAACCTTGCCTCTGCAAATAGAGATAAAATTTCTCCTTTCTTATTTTATTCAGTGCTTGCCCTAACACGGATCTAAAACTGACTGGTTAACAGTCAGTCTATTTTCACCCTCCTTCCTGTAAAGTGGGACTATATTCGTTGTTCTCCAGTCATCTGGCAACTCCAACTTCCCTGTGGCCAGATTCAGCTTAAAAATTTGAGTCAGCGCCTTTTCTCCTTTGTCTCTAACAGCAGCCTGTAATACAACTTATCCAGACATGGCAATCAGTCCAATTTTATACCAGCCAAAGCCTCCAATCCCTGCTCCCATCTTATATCAGTCTGTGCAAGGGCTTCCCAACCCATCTTTTTGAATTCTGTCCCTGCATTCTCCTTCTCCGAGTAAAACAGATATGGAGCCTTTATGTAACAATCGATCAATGTTCTCCAGCTTCACACACAGAGTGCTCCCTTGGTCTCTAATGGGCCCTAGTTGTGTCCTGGTTATTTTGTTCTGATTGATATACGTGGACAACATCTTGGGATTCCCCCTAACCTTGCCTGGCAACTTTTCTCCATGCCCCTGTGTCAGCCCGTCTCTCTGTGTGAACTTTCTAAGCTTCACTGCGATCTCATTTCATTTTGGCAATCACCAGAGAACAGAACCTGAGTTTCACCATCAGTTAATCTTGCCTCTAATAAGGTTGGCATGAAAGTAACTGTTTAGATTCTCTGTAATTTCCAAGTTCGCTGCAAGAAACTATCGTGTGTGGATTATCCCAATTCCACACGTGTCCTTGCCTTCACTTTTCCATCGAGTACCAAGAGAAGCGTTTGGTCATCCTAATGTTTTTTTTTAGTTTGCATTTTTTTTATTATTTCATTATCAGTTCATTTGTCCTCAAATGTCTCTGAATCCATGGCTTACAACAATATCTGACAATTTCCTGAGCTGCTTCCTTTGATCTAATGCAATCTTTAAATAATTTGTTCACTATTGTTAAGTCACCTTACCCCTTTGCTGTTTGAACTGTGGACAAGTGTATATTGTCCTTTTTATGGTGTTTATTCAAACAACAACCATTCCCTGTCTTCCAGTAAATCATTTTCATGTACTTCTTCAATTCACTGAAGCTAATTTTAGCCTCATACTCAGGTTTATTACCACAGTTTCAAAAATAACTGGTTTGCTTTCAGACGTTATATAAAATTCCATGAATTATAAATACTATTCCCGAAACCTCCTTTTCAGCAGGGTTTTCAATTGGCTCTGCTGATCACATAATATCATTTTCAAAACAGCCTCACCTCGACCTCAGTACTCAACATACTGTTAAAGGAGACCATCTCAAATACCCTAATGAAATCCATTTTCCCAGCATTATTATTCACGTGGGTTACCACGGTTTAGATGTAGATTGAAACTGTTCATTATTACTGTGGTATCCACAAACCTGGATATCTAATTTCCTGTTTTATATCATACCCAACTTTTGTATTGCAACTTTCACTTTGACATATGACTTCCATCAATCTTTGCTTCTCCTTGTTGTTTATTAGATTCTGTGGAATCTGAGCTATGTGGCCTCTTGGAAGATTAATGGTAGATTCAGGTGAGATATTTGGTGAAGCCTATTTGCACGTTGAGATAATCTCGTCACGTCATTCATTCTTCTCAAGTGTTATTATGACATTTTCACCAGATCTCCCGTTATATGCTGGCGGAGTAGAGAAGGACAATGATCTTTCAACGATGCTATGCATTTCCCCCAGACAGCTGAGCGTGCTCTAACCTGGCTTGGAACCTTTCAGCAGACTGGTAAAGTGTTGCTGATGCTGTACAGGATCATAATCAGATTACATCTGGAGTAGTGTCAACAGATTTAGTCTCCTCACTGAAGAAAGGATATTGCGATATTGGAAGCAGATCAGAAATGGTTCCTTTAACTAATTCCTGCAATGATGCGGTTAACTTCCAAGAAAAGGATTATTCGGTTGATCCAATACGCATGAGAGTTTACAAGAATGAAAAGTGACCTTATTTTTACATAGAACATCGGAAAGAGTAAGCAACAGAAGCCAATTACACAGCCAATTCCATTTCTCCAGCCTGTAACACAGGAACAACAGAAGGGTATTCAGAACTTCGACCCTGTTACACCAGAACAGGACAAGATTATTCAGCCCCTGAATCCTGATATACAGTTACAGGAGGAGGCCAATCAGCCCCTCGAGTCTATAACACTGCACGCAGAGTAGGCCATGAAGCACCAGTATCCTGTTATGCAGCAACAGGATCAGTTCATTCAGCCTCCTTAATTCGCTAACACAGGAACTGGAAGAGATGGGTACACTAGAATAACAGGAGGCCATTCAGCACGAGAATTAAAGAAGGAGATAACATTATTTGAGACTTGTTCAGGAAAGGTGGAGGTAATTCACCCATGTGTCAGTTGTATGGGAACAGGAGGAGACTAATCACTCCTTCGATCCCATTTCAGGGATTGTTCAGTATCTCGAGCCTGTTGTGAAGGAATATGAAGAGACCTTTCAGCCCCTCAAAATATTGCACAGCAACAGGAAAATTCCACAATCCCTCAGGCTTCTGACGTATTATCAGGAAGATGAGAAGCAGATTTTGAATCTGAAAATCAGGACATTCCGTCAATCGAGACTATAATGTAGGATCACCATGGGGACATTCAGCCCGTTGTGCATATAAACCAGGAACTAAGTGAATCCATTCAGACACTCATGTCTATTACACTGCAATTGGAGCAGATCTTTTAAAGATTTGTACCTGTTTCAGAGGAACACGGGAAAGGGAACGTAAAGGGTACCTAAAAGTTAGGAATTAGGATAATCATCTTCACTTGTAAATAAAAGGTTGTGAGCAAACTGTTGGGAATTAAGGAAAATTGTGAGACTCCATTATTAATTAATTAGCAACAGTGGATTTGCAAAGTAAAACCAGAGTACATCAGAATCAGCATTTTTTTAAGCATTTGTTTGCTCGAATTCTTTAAAGATGTGACATACAAAGTTAGACAATAGGTATTCTGGAGGAGGAAAGTACCTGGACTTTGAAAAGGCATTGATTAAATGCTGCACAAAATATTAAGCTGTGAAATAAGAGGACATGGGTTTGGGAGGAAGTTATTCGCCTGGATAGAGGGCTGGTGAGCCAACAACATGCAGAGAGATAGAATAGTTGTTTCGTTAGTGGTTGGCAACTTCTGGGGTTCCATAGAGTTCACACCGCATGACCTGCCAATTTACCGTCCACAAATACATTTTCAGTTGACAGTAAAACAAGTGGAAAAGTAGTTTGATGTAAGGAAGATATAGAACATTTACAAATGGGCATGAACAGTTTAGATGAATGTGCCAACATCTGGAAGCAAAAACTTAACGAGGATATTCCCCAGGGAATCCAACATGTTATGGAAATGGACAGGAACTTCAGAGTGCTTACTTGCATCTGGGTGTCCTTGTGCAGACCACAGAAAACTAAATGTAGGTACAGCAGGGAATGGGAAAAGCAAGTGCATTTTCCGCATTAACCTATAAAAGTACAGAGTATAGATAGAGGGAAGAATTACTGCAACTCTTCAAAGTATTAGGGAGACTGTAACTGACATACTGTGTTCAGGTTTGTTGTCCTGACTGCAGGAGTGACGTTGTTTCAACAAAGGCAGTTCAGAACAAGTTCATTAGATTGATTCCAGAGATGAATTTGTCTTTTGAAGCAAGTTCGAACAGTTCAGGCCGACGCACTCTCGGTTTGGAAGAATGAGAGGAGACTTCATTGAGGCCTGAAGGATGTTAAAGGTGATTGACAATGTCGGTGTGGAGTGGACATTTCCTCATATGGGGCAAACTAGAACAAGAGATCATAGTTTTTGGATTAGGCTGAGCAGATTTAAAACAGGGGTGAGGAGAACTTACTTCTCTCAATGGGTTGTAAATCTGTGTAACTCACTGTAGTGTGCGGGGGATGATGGGACATTGAATAAATGAAGGGATATGGAGAGCAGGCAGGGGAATGGAACTGACCCGGCGATGACATCAGTCATGATTGTATTCAATGGCGGAACAGGCTTGAGGGGCTGGATAGTTGCTCTTTCTTATTCAGCCCTTCGACTGTGCTCCACAGGAACGGGGAGGACTGGTTATCTATCAGGAAGCAGGCACTCTGGATAAATCAGTCTTAATCTTGCTGACCCATCCTTCAATCCCCTCATCTAAGTCATAAATAAAAATTACAAACAATGGAGGCCCAAGGACAGAGCCCTGTGGAACACCACTCACCACAGACTTCCAGGCAGAATATTTTCCTTCTATTACCACTCACTGTCTTCTGTTGGCCAGCCAATTCTGTATCCAGACAGCTATGTTCCCCTGAATCCCATTCCTCCTGACCTTCTGAATGAGCTTACCATGGGGAACTTTATCAAATGCCTTGCTGAACTCCATATACACCACATCCACAGCTCGACCTTCATCAACGTTTCTAGTCCCATCCTCAAAGAACTCGATAAGGTTTGTGAGGCATGACCTGCCCCTCACAAAGCCGTGTTGACTGCATTTAATCAAGCCATGCTCTTCCAGGTGGTCATAAATCCTATCACTCAGAATCATTTTCAACACGTTGCAGATGACAGACGTGAGACTTACTGGTCTGTAATTGCCCGGGATTTCCCTATTTCCTATCTTGAAGAGAGGAATTACATTTGCCTCTCTCCAGTCCTCAGGTACGACCCCAGTGGAGAGCGAGGATGAAAAGATCATCGCAAGTGGTGAAGCAATTGCATTTCACATTTCCCAAAGCAGCCGAGGACAAATCTGGTCCGGACCTGGCGGCTTGTCAATCTTAATGTTTGACAAAATTTTCAGCACATCAGCTTCCTCTATCTCTATCCATTTCAGCATGCACACCTGCTCTTCAAAGGTTTCATTCACTACAAAGTTCGTTTCTTTCGTAAAGACAGAAGCAAAAAACTCATTTAGGGCTTCCCCTACCTCCTCAGACTCCACACACAAATTCCCTATGCTATCCCTGATCGGCCCTACTCTTTCTTTGACCAATCTCTTATTCCTCACATAAGTGTAAAATGCCTTTGTGCTCTCCCTAATCCGTTCTGCCAAGCCTTTCTCGTGCCCCCTCCAGGCTCTCCTCATTTTTGAGGTCCTTCCTCGCCTGCCTGTAATCCTGTAGAGCTGAGCTTGACCCTAGCTTCCTCCACCTTATGTAAGCTACCTTCTTCCTTTTGACGAGAAGCTCCACCGCTCTCGTCATCCAAGGTTCCTTTATCGTACCACTTCTTGCCTGTCTCAGAGGGACATATTTATTCATCACTTGCAACAACTGTTCCTTAAACAGTCTCCACATGCCTACAGTACCTTTACCATGGAACAATTGCTCCAATTCATGCTTCCTATTTCATGTCTAATCGCATCACAGTTTTCTCTTCCCCAATTAAATATCCTCCCATTTTGCCCAATCCTCTCCTTCACCATAGCTATGTAGAATGCGAGGCATTTGCGGTCACTATCAAAAACATGCGCTCTCACCACAAGATCTGACACCTGCCCTGGCTTGTTTCTGACCACTAAGTCTAGAATTGCCTCTCCCCTCATCTGCCTGTCAACGTCCTGAGTTAGGAAACCCTCCTGAACACACCTTACAAAAACAGCTCCATTCAAATTTTCTGCTCGAAGGAGGTTCCAATCAATATTGGGAAAGTTAAAGAAATCCCATTACAACAACCCTACTACGTCAACACTTTTCCAAAATCTGCTGACCTATGCTTCCTTCCATCTCCCTGCTGCTATGTGGGGGCCTGTAGTAAAACCCTAAAGACGTGACTGCTCCCTTGCGATTCCTAATTTCCACCCATACTGACTCGGTCGGCAGATCTTCCTCGACAATGGAAGCTTCTGTAGCTGTGACACCCTCTCCGATTAGTCGTGCTACACCACCTCCTCTTTTCCCCCCCTCACTATTCTTTTTAAATGCTCTAAACCCTGGAACATCCAGCAACCATTCCTGCCCCTGAGAAACCCATGTCTCTGTTATGGCCACCACATCATAGCACCAGGTACTGATCCATGCTCTAAGTTCATCACTTTTATTCCTGATACTCCTTGTGTTAAAGCAAACACACTTGAACTGATACCTTGGTTCCTTTCCAGGAAAATCCTTCCAACCAGCTGGTCTACCTCTTTCTATTGCCTGATCTGCATCAACTCTCACCTCCAGTATACAGCTCAGGTTCCCACCCCCCTGCTATACTAGTTTAAACCCTCTCGAACTACGTGAGAAAACCTTCCAACCAGGACATTGGTCCCCTTCCAGTTCAGATGCAACCTGTCCTTCTTGTACAAGTCCTACCTTCCCCAGAAGGCATCCCAATTGTCTACATATCTGAAGCCCTCCCTTCTTCACCAGCTGTGCAGCCACGTATGGCCAATTTAGCATGGCCAATTCACCTAACCTGCGCATTTTTTGGACTGTGGGAGGAAACCGAAGCACACGGAGTGAACCCTCGCAGACAGGGGGAGAATGTGTAAACTCCACGCAGGCGCCAATTAAACCCGTGTCTCTCGCGCTGTGAGGCAGCAGTGCTAACCACTGTGCCATCGTGGTGCTGGGAGACGATGCATATGTCACCCACTCCCGCCTGGAAAGTTCCTGATCATAGGATTTGAAAGAAACAGTGACCCTGACAATCACTGGCAGCACAGTCCTCCCCCGGTGTGAAGCTGCAGATCGTGTTCAAGGAGGTGACACCGCTCTGTGACCAGCTCCTTGTTCAGTCAGGGTCCCCTCATACTCTGCTCCAGGGTTAAGTGCAGCTTGGCAAGCTGTTTCTGGAAAACCTGTGGTGGATCCAGCAGATCCCTTTCCCCATTCACACTCACTCCGTGGTTTCAGAGCACCCCTCTCTGCAGCCTCTGCTCCATTTGTTGTTCATGTTACAGACCCAGATACTGTAACTACAGTCCCCATGCTCCATCCAGAGTTGGGTCACCAAATCCTCAGGTCTCCATGAACGTCTGAGGCAGCTCACAGCACAACCTCCTGAAAACCATCCCCAGCACCTCCACTAACGTTTCAATGGCAGGAGACAATCAGACTTCCCTCAGCCACAAGTGTTATTGACCTGACCAGACCCCATCAAAATATTTTAAGCAGGCAGCCTACACCCTAACGTTTTCTTATTTTAAATGTAGATGTTAACTGTGTGTTCCAGATGTGTTGTACTCAACGTAATGCAAAATGCAATCCATTCAAATGCTCCAATTAAGACACAAAGAGAAGAATAATTTGGGATAGCTTCTCTACTGGAACGCTTATGTTACCATTAGATACAGTGCCTTCTACTAATTAACTGCGCTAATACAGGAACATCGCATAAACACACCCCTTGGCAAAAATGTAAATTCAAACACAGAATTTTATGTGCAGTTCTCCAATCCAGGAGGAAGCAACTTTAAGTGAGTTTTCAGAGAGAATAGCAGCTGGGGATCATGTATTGAAACTTTCAACCTTTCTGGGATCCCAAGCAGCTTCTGAATGCTGCAGCAAAAACAAAACGAGAAAACCTGGCCACTCCAGGTTTTTACTTATTTACTTAAGCTGTTTTCAGGTGACAGTTCGGCATCTCTGCCTTAAAGACCTCTCTTCAAAAAAAAAACAAGAGAAAATAACCTTTTTAAAGTTGAAAAAGAAACATCAATATACAAACATGGCCTCATTTAAACCCTTTATTCTTATTTTTCCAGTAGACTGCAATACATATATATTACATTGACACTAAGTGTGCTAACATTCACAACTCTATTCTATTTCAGTCACTTTACTTCTGCGACTGAACGCCTCTGTTTTTTTTCATCTAAGTTTCGACAACTTGTCAGCAAGTACGGGTTCTCGTCCGGTCACCTGTATAACTTCCAAATTAAATGGCAACAATAATAACCTCTGTCTGAACGGACTGGAAGTATTCTCCCTAAATTTGTCCAAAATCGTTCAGGCGTTATGATCATTATATATATTTGTCTTGACAAGGTATTGGCAACTTAGATGCTGAAATGTTGTAACATCAACACCAAGCTCATGGCCTCCTTCCCAATTGTGAAATATTTTACAATTGATGGTGTCACCGGACACTCCAAACAAATTTACATAATGGAGCACTTCTCATCTCTAACATAGTCCTTCTCAATGACATATCTCCTCATGTCTCAGCTTAAAGGATTTACATCTTCCTGTACATCTTAATGCTGTAACCTCTTTACCTCGTAATCCTGGCCTATGCCACTAAATCTTAAACACAGGTATATATTTTAAGATCTTGCTCAATCTCCTCAAGCTCTCCCAAAAGCCAAACTTTGATTTATGGACCAACCGATGCTAATCAGGCATTTCAAATTCGAATCGTGCAATTTCAACTCTCTGCTCTTCCCCACGCGTTCTCACAACTGCAGGAAGTGAATTTTTGAACTACTCCAAAGTTTGAGTCTGTCTAAGAGTGTCATAGGTTGCTCTGTTTTTAATACCTTGATTCACCTTTCAAAATTACTTTTGTTAATCCTTTCAAACTCAATGTACGTTTCACCAGGGACACAATTTTACATTCTAAATCACTGTCAGTCGGCTTCTGGCACAAGTTCATATGCCCTTCAAAGGTCTTTCTTCACCTTCTCATACTCTCCAGATACCTCTTCCAATAGGGATACAAATACCTCACTCATAATACCGACCAGCTTTGTTTGGATTAACTAAACCCACTTGGTCAGTGGTCAGTGCATCCGTTTAGCCACTTTCTCAAATGAAATTAAAACGACTTCTACATCATTTTCATCAAATTTAGACAATGTCTGTACATATTTAAACAGATCCCCTTCAGGTCTTTGGCTACCATAGAGTTGTTCATCCTCACTATCCTCATCCAGCCTACTATCTCCCTTCATCTCCACCTTGCTAAGTCGAATTTCCTCTCAAATTGCTAACGTTTTAAGTTGAAACTCTCTCTCTTCCTGCTTTTCTTCATTCTTTTTGTGTCTTTCTTCTTCCTCTTATTTTAATTCTACTTTAAATCATATTTCAAACTTTCTCAATTCCTTTTTGTGTCCAAGCTGCTACATCTGCAAATGATTTCTAGCCATTTCCAAAGATTCTGATGATCTTTTTGCAAAAATGTAAATGTTAAGCTACTGCTGTAATTATCTCCTTTTCTCACAGACAAACACAAAGCCAACTCCAGCTTGTCTGCCAATCCTAAACGCTTTGCCGTGCTCACCTTTTGTAAAATCTCCAACTTCACTTTGTCCTCACCCAGAGAACTCTTAGTGACAGAAATAGACATTACTACACAAAACATTGTACAAACCAACCAAATTCAACACCCACAACAAAAGATACAAACAACTACAAAATGCTACCTTTGAACCCAACAATTTCCCTTTGTACATTCTCCCCGTCCTACGTGGGTTTTCTCCAGGTGCTCCAGTTTGCTCCCACAGTACAAATATATGTAGTTTAGACGAAATGGCATTGTTAAATTGCCCGTTACGTTCAGTGATATGTAGGTTATTTGCGCTAGTCAGGGGTAAATATGGAGTAATAGGGGAGGGGAATTCGTCTGGGTAATTTTCTCTTCGGAGGGTTAGTATGAACTTGTTTGGCCAAATGGCCGGCTTCCACTCTGTAGGGATTCTAATCCTGAACCCAACTTGGAATTATCGATTTTGAACTGGGCAAGTGTTCCCACTTTGCTATGGAACAGACCAGACTGCCTTCACATGCTTTAAGATGGTAGCCTGGACACCAACCTTGTCTTAGGTTAGATTTCCAACAGTATGGAAACAGGCCATACAGCCCAACAAGTCCACACTGACCCATCGAAGACATAACCACCCAGCCCCTCTCCCCTACCCCATATTTACCCCTGACTAATGCACCTAACACTATGGGCAATTTAGCATGACCAATTCACCTGACCTAAACATCGTTGGATTGTGGGAGGAAACCACAGAACCGAGAGGAAACCCACGCAGATACAGAGGGAATGTGCCACTCCACACAGTCATCAGTGGGAATTGAACCTGGGTCCCTGGTGCTGTCGCCCCACTAGATGTGAAATGGGTACTCCAGATGTGATGCGGCTGGTCAAAACACTCAACCTTAACCAAAACACAATTTATTTAAACACCATAATAAAAGTATATACAAAAAGAAGAGAAGTTTAGAATAACTTAACTATTGTAAATCTTAACAGTGTATTAGATACAGTACTTTCCACTAATAAAGAGTTCCAATGTACTATCATCCCAGAAACTCGTCTCTGGGCAAAGACACATCCAATCCAGGACGAAACAGCATCAAGACAGATTTCAGAGAGAATACAGCTAGGGATCATTTACTGAAGCATCCAACCCTTATCCCACCCCAGGCACCTGGTGATTGTTACAGCTCAGCAAATCTGGAAAGTCTGGTCTGTGAAAGCTGGCCATTGTTATCACTATTTGTTAAAAAAGAACAAAAGCCTCGTAAGTTACTTACTTAAGTCGTTTGCAGTAGGAAGTTTGGCCTTTAAGATCTCTCTTTAAAGAAAAGGAGAAAATAAACTTTTTAAAAGTGAGATCATTGTCAGAACTGCTCGACACCTGGTATTTTAAAATAATACTCAAGGGGATTCCTCATGTTACTGACCACACAATCAGCTCAAAAGGGCAGATACAGACGTCAGACGTTCAGTGGGCAGGCACAGACCATCTTTCAAAGACATGAGACAAGGTTGCTGACACCCCTATGCAACATGGAGCACCACATAGGGCACACTGGGAAGTGAACAACCGACCGATACACACACACATACACTCCTTTCCAATATGGAATACCACATGGAAGTGAATAACAGGCTGACAAACACTACCTACTTCTTTCCCACCTTCCCCCCCCCCCCCCCCCCCCCCACCACCCCCCATCCGTGAAACACCACATGGCACACACTGGGAAGTGAACAACAGCCTGAAACACACTATTTTATTGCTTCTGAGCTTCACAATGCCAGCACTCAACACACTAGAGAGTCAAAGCCCAAGGCTAGGGAAAGATACGGGGGATAGAGAGATTCACATTAAAGACAGAAACAGAAAATAAACTAACTGAGAGCATGTTGTGGAAATATGAAAAAAAAAGACTGGGCAGTGGGACTAACTGGAGAATTGATCACTTAGAGAGCAAAATTACAAGAACGAGATCATTGAATAAAGGTATTTTCGGATCAGCTGAAATGGATTGTTTCATCAAATTCTGAATCGGTTTCACGGAACACTTCAAGCAGCATACGCTGTGACAAGATTACAGGCCAACATGGAGAGCTGTGAAGACTATGCTAGTGCATTGCTCAGTGGACTGGATTATCTGTCCAGCATGAGGAGTATTGAAAACTATACTTGAAGGAATACAGGTTAAATATGAACAACTGGCAGGGATTTGGATAATCCACACAGATAGACTGAGGGAAGCTTCATGGACAGATTAGTTAAAGTAATTGAGTACAGTAAAATAAAGGCATTGCCAGATACAATAGCGATATAGATCATCGTGCACAGGAATGTCAGATAGATGGATATTTGGCCTGAGTTCGAATCAGATTTCTGCAGGTTTCAACCCGAGAGTGTCAGCAGCAGATTGTTGTTATCATTAAGTCTGTGTTACGCAGCTCAAGGTTTAAACAGCAGAGGGGTTATGCCAGTGAAGTATATTCTGGAACAGTGAATAGTTAAATTTAATAATGGTCAGGGCATGGTGTCAGGAACCAGCTCATGGCTAAAGGGATGACCAATGTTGTGATTCGTCTGGTTAAAACACCACCTGCAAGTTCCCCTCCAAGCCACTCACTACCCTGACTTGGAAATATACCGTTAGTTTCTTCACAGTCGTTGGGTCAAAATCCTGGAATTCCCTCCCTACCAACAATATGGGTCAACCGACAGCAAGTGGACTGCAGCGATTCAAGAAGGCAGCTCACCACTACCTTCTCAAGGGCAAATAGAGGGAGGCTATCAATGCTGGCCAGCCAGCGACACCCAAGTCCAAGAAATGAATGAATAAAAATATTGGCCAGGGATCAGATGGAGTCCCAGGAAGGAAACGGAGTTAGTAAATATAATAGACGACAATGACCTCCACGCTCCCAATATTTAAATAAAAAGGACAATGAGACAATGGTTCACATCTGAAACTGAGTAGGTCAACATAGAGACCCATGAGTAACACTGCCAGAAGCAAGGAGGGAGACAGTAATTGAACAAGTTCACTGATGCAGTTAGACGTGATCTGCAGAATGGATATCCGGATTCAGAGTCTCAACATGAACAATAATACTGGCAAGAAGTGAAGACTATATGAAAGAACAGTAATGCAGTCCTAATTAGTTTAAAGGAAAACATATCTGGACAGTGAGACTTACCAGGAACACCAACGATAGACAGGAGAGGATAATAAAAATATTGAATAATGCGAAGAGCACAATAAATCTGCGAATTCAATGACAACCAATAATAATTTGTAGAAAGATACCAAACATAAAAGGATAAACTCCTGTCCATTGTTGTAACGTTCCAGTCCTAAGTTCTCAGATTCGGATCCATTGTTGGAACATTCCAGTCTAATGTTCTCAGATTCGGATCCATTGTTGGAACATTCAAATCTAACGTCCTCAGATAATGATCTCTCCTCCCCCTTCTCTCTGGAGCTTCTGATCCCTGTTAGTGCTGTCAGTGATGTTTCCGCTCATACTATGGCATAACACATTGAACGGAGCCCATTGATCATTAAGAGATGGAAACTCTCCACTGGGATAATTACAAAACACGGTGACTGCCATTAATCAAAGTCACGAAACAAACAAGTTCAGTTAACCCCTTCCTTACATAACATTTCACATCACAATGAAAGGGAATATTTACTCAATCTGAATGGAATGGATGAGGGTTACTGATGAATGGCCTATAAATCTTGCAATTTATAAAAACTTTTTCATTGTATGTGGGAGTATTGTCAGCGCACTGCGGGGCTGTATATGTCCCATTCTGTTTATTAAGGAGAAAGGGAAAGGGATAAATTAACAGAAAAGCTAACTAAGATGTCTGGTGGGGAAATTACGGGATGCATTAACTCAAGGGACAAAATTAGGATGGTAGATGCTGGAGATCAGAGTCGAGAACGTGGTGCTGGGAAAGCACATGGTGTCAAGCAGCATTGGAGGAGCATCGGCATTTCTTGTGTAAGCTTTTCATCAGGAATGCTGTTTGTGGCCCAAGGGTACTGAGAGATAAATGGGAAGGGGATGGTGCTAGGGGAAGGTAGCTGAGAATATGATAGGGCGATGAAGTTGGTGTTGGAGGTAAAATGTCAGAGAAGGAGGTGGAGTGGATGGGGAGAACGAAGATGTACAGGTAAGACAGGTCATGGGGCGGTGCTGAATTGGTAGGGTAGATCTGGGATAAGGTGGGGGGACGGGAAATTAGGAAACTGGTGAAATCCACATTGACCCCATGTGGTCGCAGGGTCCCAAGGCAGAAGATCACTATTTCTTCCACCAGGCATTGGATGGTTAAGGTTCGGTGGTGGAGGATGCCCAGGACCTGAATGTCTATGGCGGAATGGGAGAGGGAATTAAAGTGTTCAGCCACGGGGTGGTGGGGTTTGTTGGTGCCGATGTCCGAGAGATATTCCCTGAAGTGTTCCACACGTTGGCATTCTATCTCCCCAATGTCGAGGAGACAACAGGAGCAATGGATACTGTAGGTGACTTGTGTAAGTGCAGGTAAAACTCTGAAGGATGTGGAAGGATACTTTGGGGTCTCGGACAAAGGTTAGGGTCCTGGTTTTCCAATTCATGCGGTGGCAGTGGAAGGTGCCAGGAGTGAATGCTGTGTTGGTGGGTGGTGTGGACCTGACAAAGGAGTCACGATGGGAATGTTCTTTATGGAAAGCAGATCAGGGTGGGAAGGGGGCAATATATCCATGGTAGTGGGGTCTGTTTGTAGGTGGCGCACATGGGGGAGGATAATGCGTTGTATCTGGAGGTTTGGTGGGATGGAAGGTAAGGAACGGGGTGTTCTTTTTCTGTTGAGTTTGGAGGGGTGGGATTCGAAGGCCGAGGTGTGGGAAGTGGATGAGATGCAGTGGATGGCATCGTCGACCATGCGGGAGGGTAAATTGCTGTTTTGAAGAAGGAGGCCATCTGAGATATATACTGGGTTCAAACAGTGGTGCAGGAAAAACACAGCGGGTCAGGCAGCATTCGAGGAGCTGGGAACTTTGACGTTTTCACACTCTCGACTCTAATCTCCCGTATCTGCAATACTCACTTTCGCTAGTTTTAGTCACTTTAGTAATACTGCCTTTAATTCTGTTCACACTGCTACAGGAAAGATGTTGCTAAACTTGAAATCATGCAGAAAAGATTGCCAAGTATATTGACAGAGTTGTGCAGGGTGGTGGTGGTGAGTGATGGAGAGTATGAATGGGCTGGGACTATGTTCCCTGGAGCGTTGGTTCTCAGGAGTGACCTTACTGAGGTTTATTGCGGTGAATTCCGATGCTCCAGGATGAGCAAGGCCAAAGGCCAGGGAAATAGACAGAATAGTTATTCACATTGAAACTGGACAATCACTCACGGGACAACACGTTGCTGAACTCTGGAGTTAGACTGAAGAATGGGACTGGCTGGCGGAGTCAGAATTTGCAGTCAGTTCACATGATTGCGAACAAAAATAAAGGCATTGCCATATCAACTGAAAGGATCAGTTATCACATTCTCAATCCACCTCACAGAACCAGACCAGGCACTATAAACCCAGAGGAGATATCAGTTCAGCATGGAGCACTGCGCAGACCAGGCTAGTGTACTGCTGAACCCCACCCTGCAATCAGTCCAGAAAAGAACACTGTGCACATCATAGCAGTGCATTGATCTATAAACCCAGATAAGCTATGTGACCAGGGTATGGAATTGTGTCCATCACCCTCGTAAATTGCTCAGTAACACTGTGTGAGATGACTGCCCAGTGAGGGGAAACGTGCAGCCCATGCTGGAAGTGACAGGATGTGCAGCTCCCATCCAATTACAGCTCCATATCTCCCTTGTGCCATGACAAGGGGGTGCTGTGGGTGTGAACATCACTGCCAGAGAGAGATGGCGGGGAAATTAGTTAAAGTATTAACAAATGGGAGGGATTTGGGGAATAGACAGAGTGAGCGAGATTGAGAGACAGTGTCATGGAAGGATGTGTGCATGGTTCCAGAATGCTGAAATTAAGACATTTCTACCGTATCTTGCACCATGGGCCAATGTTCCCAGGAAAGATGGGTGAACAGGATATTGGTGTGAGCATGGTCTGAGCTCCCCACCCAGCTCAGTCCAGTTTCTGCAATCTGAAGAAATGTCCAGCAATAAAGAACAAACATCAATAACCTTCCCCGTTCTATCAGGAGCAACACAAATTCCCAGCTCGGTGAACAGAACCACAACAATCAGGATAAGGCTCACCATATTCTCTCTGCTCCCGCAAACCCACTGTATATCTGTTAAAGCACCTACCCCCGATCAAGGCTCATGCTCCACCACTCTCGCTACTGCATGCAGTGTCTCTCTCTCTTTCTCTCTCTCTCGCTCCACGTTACCTCCCACACAAATAACACTGCATGGACATAACACTATGGACCGACTATTTCTGGACACTACCCCACCTGCACCAGACTAACAGCAGGGCTACCCATTCCCACTCTCCCTCCCTCCCTTTCTCCCATTCCAGAAGAAACAGCCTGGAATAGGACAGAAAGGGCCAAGCTGGGTGGTGGAGTGCCCGATATCCGGTCCCTACCCTCCCCCCTCATGTGGGGAAGACCCTGGTATGAGCCCGAGAGGACCGGGATGCCTCGTGTGGAGACTCTGAAACATCCACGTCCCACCGACCGAGTAAAGAGCAATGTTCAATGAAGGGAAATTATCATTTTAAACCTACAGGCAGTTCCGTTTCCCGTGTACAACTTAGAAGGCATGGCCAAGATGCCGTCTCCCTTTTGTGTCGAGCTGGTACAAATGGAATCCCCATGGTCTCGGTGGGCAGGAGGGTGGGCTCACAACACATCGTCACCACCACCTCCCAGGAAGGGAGCACGGAGGCTCCCTCCTACACCTCCTCCTGGAAACAGCTCAGATACAGAAACTCATCTGTGATATTTACTGCTCTCCCCACTTGTCCTGACATCTTCAATAAGATGTGCACATATACATCCTCTGCTCCTATACCCCTTTATAATAGTCCAGAATTTTTTAATTGACTTTCCAAGTTAATCCTACCAAGGTGCATCATCTCACACTGATTTGCATTGATCCTGATCTGCCATAAACCTGAAAATACACCAATATGTCACTGTCCTGTTAGAGTTCCACACTGTCCGCCACACACTTTATAATACTTCCAGGTTTGGTATCTGCGAACATTGAAATTGTCATACAGTCACACTCCACACAGAAGTACTGACTCACTCACTATTGTGAGCAAGTACAATATTAACACACTCCCTAATGACAGACTTAAATATTGGCACACATCAGACAGAATAATTGAAATATTGACAAGGTCACCGTAGAGTAAGAGAAATACTGACAGACACTCCATGTCTATATTACTTTCTGTGCATTGGTGAGTGTCTTTATGTCTCGGTATTAGTGTGTATTTATCTGTGTGTATCAGTGTGAGGCGAGTCTGCAGTCTCTGTGGTGCTTAAAGTGCTTAAAGAGATCTGAGGAAGGGTCCTATCATTTCTGTCCACAGATTCTGTCAGAACCGCTGAGCTTTCTGTTGCTATCATTCTCTGCTGGGCTCCCCACACCACTGTACAGGCGGGAGTGGAGGGTAAAAATCATCAGGGATCCAGTTTGGGAGGGACAGAGGGAGGGCAGCAGCTCACAGCACCATCAACACACACACACACACACACACACACACACCTACACACACACACACCTACACACACACACACACGCATACACATACACAGACACTGACACACAAGCACATACAGACACACAGACACGCACACAGACACACACACACAAACACACATACACGGACAAACAAACACAAACAGTCACAAACACACAGACATACAAACACACACAACAACACACACACAAACACACACCGACACATACACTGACACGCACACACACACTCACAGAAACAGGCACACACAGATGCAGACATACACGCACACATACACAGTGTCAGAAACAGACACGCACTCACAGGAACATGCACACACAGATGTAGACACACACACGCAGTCAAACACAGATACATATACAGATGCATACACACTCACAGAAACAGACACACACGAATACATGCATACAGCAGCACACAGACACAAACACACATACTAACAGAAACCCCACTCCCACACAGACACACGCACACACACACAGATGTAGAGAGACACAGAGACGCACAAACAGACATACAGAGACGTACACACGCCGACCGACACACATACACGTGCGCGCACACACACACAACACACACAGCCAGATTTCATCAGTTTCATGATTTTCCCTCCCCCCACCTTATTCCAGATCCAACCCTCCAACTCGGAACCTCCTTCTTGATCTGTACTTCCTTCCCACCTATCTACTCCACCCTCCGCTCCGACCTATCACCTTCACCTTCATTTAACAATCACCTTCCCAGCTACCTTGCCCCCAGCAGCATCCCCTCACATTTATCCCTCAGTCCCCTTGGCCCACAAGCCTCTTTCCTAATGAAGGGATTATGCTCGATATTTCAACTCTGCTGCTCCGTGGATTCTGCCTGAATGGTTGCGGTTTTTCAGCACCACACTCTTTCAACACAGACACACACATGCACACACATAGACGCAGAAACAGACACACAGACGCAGAAACACACACACAGACAGACACAGAAACACATAGACAGACAGAGAGATAAACACACATACCGACACACGCACAAAGACACAGACAGCCACACTTCCCACCGATGAAGACACCCACCCTCCCCCCCCACCACACACACACACACAGACACCCACACTCCCCACACACGCACACTTACAAAGAACAAAGAAGAAGAACAAAGAAAATTTGCAGCCCAGGAACAGTCCCTTCGGCCCTTCAAGCCTGAGCCGATCCAAATGTACTGTCCAAACCTGTCGGTCAATTCCTAAGCATTTGTATCCCTCTGCTCCCCACCTCCTCATGCATCTATCCAGACGCATCTTAACTTAATCTACCGTGTCTGCAACTACCACCTCTGCTGGCAATGCGTTCCAAACGCCCTCTGTGTGAAGTACTTGCCGCGTGTATCCCACTTAAACTTTCCACCTCTCATCTTGAAAGCATGACCTCTGTTGATTGAATCCTTCACCCTGGGATAAAAGCTTGTCTCTATCCAGCCTGTCTATGCCCTTCACGATTTTGTAAACCTCAATCAGGTCCCCCCCACCACTCTCTTTTTTTCTAGTGAACATAAACCTAACCTACTAAACCTCTCTTCATAGCTAGCACCTCCCATACTTGGCAACATCCTCGTAAACCTTTTCTACACCCTCTCCAAAGCGTCCACATCCTTTTGGCACTGTGGCGGCCAGAAATGTACACAATATTCTAAATGCGGCCGAACCAATATCTTGTAAAATTTTAACATGACTTGCCAGCTCTTATACTCAATATCCGGTCCAATGAAGGTGAGCGTACTATATGCCTTCTTGACCACTCTATCCACCTGTGCAGCAACCTTCATGGTACAATTGACCTGCTTTCCCAGATCTCTCTACCCATCAACTTTTCCCAAGGCTCTTCCATTCATTGTATAATTCGCTCTAGAATTAGACTTGCCAAAATGCATCACCTCACATTTACCTGGAATGAACTTTATCTGCCACTTTTCTGCCCAACTCTCCAGTCTATCTATATCCTCCTGTATTCTCTGACAGTCTCTTATGTTTTCTGCTAATCTTTGTGTCATCTGCAAACCTGATGATCATGCCCTCTTCTGGATCATTTATGTATATTACAAACAACATGGTCTCAGCACTGACCTCATGTGGAACACCGCTGGTCACCTTTCTCCATTTCGAGAAATTCCCTTCAACTACTACTCTCTATCTCCTGTTGCTCAACCAGTTCTTTTTCCACCTAGCTGCACACCATGTGACTTCACTTTCTCCATTAGTCTACAATGGGGAACTTTATCAAACGCCTTACTAAACTCCATGTATATGACATCAACAGCGCTTCCTTCATCTAGCAACTTGGTTACTTACTCGAAGAAATCTATTTAGTTGGTAAGGCACAATCTCGCCTGCACAAAACCATATTGCCTATCACTGATAAGCTCATTCTTTACGAAATATAAATAGATCCTATCTCTTAGTACTCTCTCCAGCACATTCCCCACCACTGACGTCAGGTTCACTGGTCTGTAGTTACCCAGAATATCCCTATTACCCTTCTTATACAGGGGTACAACTTAATCTACTCTCTCGTCCGCTGGCACCATGCTTGTATTAAAGGATGCCACAAAGATATCTTTCTGGGCCTCAGTTATTTTCTCTCTTGCCTCCCTCAACTACCTGGGACAGATCCCATCTGGCCCTGGGGATTTGTCCTTCTTAATAGCCTCTAGCATACCCAACACATCTTCCCTACTTATGCCAACGTGACCGAGACTAATCAAACGTCTATCTCTATTTTCAAGATTCATCATGTTCCTCTCCTCAGTGAACACTCTCAGGTTCGGCACACAGCCTCCCTTCATTGTCTTTTAGTGGACTAATCCTTTCACTAGTTACCCACTTGCTTCTTTTTTAAGAACAAAATGCTTTCGGATTTTCCTTAATTCTGCTTGCTAAAGCTATTTCATTACCCCTTTTCGCCCGCTTGATTCCTTGTTTAAGAATTGTCCTACTCTTCCGATATTCCTCCAGGACCCGTTCTGTTCTCAGATGCCTAGATCTTATGTACGCTTCCCTTTTCCTCTTGGCTAGTCGTACAATTTCTGCTGTCATCCACGGTTCACGAATCTTGCCCTTCCTATCTTTTGCCTTCAACTGGACATGCCTATCCTATACTATCTTTAGCCTATCTTTGAAAGCCTCCCACATCTCAAAATGTGGACTTCCCTTCAAATAGCTGTCCCCAATCCACATTTCCCAGCTCCTGACTAATTTTGATATAATTGGCTTTGGCCCAGTTTAGTACACTTCCCTGAGGACCACTCTCTTCTTTATTTACAAGTATTCTGAAACTTACGGAATTGTGGTCACTGTTCCAAAAGAAATCCCCCACCGCAACTTCTACCACTTGTCCTGGCTCGTTCCCAGTACCAGGTCCAATATGGCCACTTCTCTCGTCGGACTATTGACATACTGCTCAAGACAACTCTCCTGGATGCTTCGTACAAATTGTACTCCACCCAGAACTCTGACTCAATTATGTAGTGTACAAAATCCCATGCAAGGACTGCACAAAACACTACATAGGACAAACAGGAAGACAGCTAATGATCTTCCCAGCTCGGCGAACAGAAATACAACAACGAGCATCCGAGCAACAAATCTTCTCATCAACTTTGAGGTGTTTGACATGCTTGTCGTTGTTGGACAGTGCATTGAATGTAGGAGTTGGAAGGTCATTTTGCAGCTGTTCAGGACATTGGTTAGGCCACTATTTAATACTTCGTGCAATTATGGTCCCGTTATTCGAGGAAAGATGTGTGAATCGTGAAAGAATTCAGAAAAGATTTACAAAGATATTGCCAGGGTTGGATGTTTTGAGATTTATGGAGAGGCTCAATATGCCGGGATTATTTTCCCTGAAGCATCAGCGGTTGAATTGTGATCATAGAGGTTTAGATACTCACAAGGGGAATGGGTAGTGTCAATAGCCAAGGTCTTTTCTCCAGGGTAGCATGCTCCAAAGCAAGAGGACGGAGGTTGAAGTTCAGAGGGGCAAGACTTAAAAGGGATGTAAGGGGCAACGCTTTCAAAGAGAGGGTGCTTTATATATAACGAGCTGCCAGAGGAAGTTGTGCTGGCTGGGACAATTACAACATTTAAAAGGCATCTGGTCGGGCACGTGAATAGGAAGTGTTTAGGGGGATATAGGCCAAATGCTGGCAAATGGAACTACACTAATGTAGGTCATCTGTTTGGCAGGGTCAGGTTGGGTAGAGCTGGGTAGCTTTATGACACTTTGTCTTCAGTAAACCTTTCTCCTGTAATTTTAAAATTAACCCCTAGTCTTGAAATCCGCCACTGTAAGGAAAGGGCACCTTCCATTCAACATTATTGATACCCCTAAATGTTTTATAAACCTCTTTAAGTTTGATAATGCCTCAACCTTCGACGCTGCAGTGGAAAAGGTCCCAGTCCATCGAACCTGTCCTTAAACACTCCATTCCCAACAACAGACCGACAAATCCTTTCTGAACCCTCTCCAGTTTAATAATATCCTCAATGTAACTGGGTGACCATAACTACACAGTACTTCAGGAGAGACCTCACGAATGTCCAGTGCAACCTGAAGATAATATTCCAGCTCCTGTACTCAAAGGTCTGAGCAATGAAGGCTAGCAAACCAAATGCCTTCATAACCACCGTGCCTACACATGATGCAAACTTAAAAAAAAACAGAACCCTAGATACCTCTGTTCTACAATACTACCAATGGCCCGACATTTAATTGTAGATATCCTCTCCTTGTTTGTTTTCTCAAATTGTGATACATTGTAATTATTGAAATTAAACTCCATCTGCCACTCCTCAGTCCAGTGACTGATAGTACTGGGGAAGAAAGGCTGGAGAGTAATCAGCTGCTTTGGATTCCTTCGTGGTTTTAAGAAGACAGCAGCCGCACATTAGAAGCAGGAAAGAGTGTTTGGTGTTTTTGATCCAGAAAGTATGCTCTTTCTTCGTCTCTGGTGTTCAGTAATAAATATCTATTCCAGATCCTTTATAGTGCAGAGTGTGTCTGCAGGATGTTTTCTCCCTCATATTGCAGATGTCAGATAATAGCCACTTCAGGTGGAAACCATAGCCAAGCAATTAAAGATCTTCATAGTTTATCTCGAAGGCAGCACACACAAACTCAACAATCTAGAGTTGAAGTGAGTACATTTCACCTGTTTAACAATGTAATTCATTTAACTGTGTGAGTCAGTAAAGTTAACCAAATTTTAATGAATCCACACCGAGCTGAAAGATGACATTTAAAATGTGACCCAAAATCTGGGCATGATTTAAGACTTGTATAGTGAGTAACGCCCATACCTCTGAGCCAGAGCTCTGGGTTTGATTCCAATACATGAACTTGCGTGGTAGTGTCCCTCACTCTGGACCAGAATGTCTGGATTCAAGACCTGACTGTCACAGAAGTATGCCACGGTATTTCAAAAGTGTCTGATGAACAAACACACAGAAGAATAATGTTGCAGCTTCAGGAATTGTTACCAAATGGTGGTAGTATGTCTACCTCTGAGCCCATAAGTTTTTATTCAAATCCCACAGAGGTGTTTCATAATGTGGCTGAACAAGTTGTTAAAATGAATTTAGAATTCTGATGTGATGAAGAAGGAAGAGGAGTCAGTATTGAATTTCAAAATTTAGGCCCAGGTTTACTGAAAACACAGCTATTCGTGTTGATTGGAGTCAATTTTGCACATTCTAGAGTTTCGTAAAATCATGAAGACGATGGATAAGGTCAATATTCAGGGTCTTTTCCCAAGTGTAGGGAAGTCCAAAACGAGATGTACAAGATATAAAAGGGACCTAAGGGGACCATTTTCATACAGAAGGTGGTATATGTGGGCAACGAGCTGCCAGACGAAGTGGTGGAGGATGGTAGAATTGCATCATTTAAAACGCATCTGGATCGGGACATGAATTGGAAGGGTTAAGAGCGATACGGTACAAATGCTGAAAAATGAAACTAAGTTAACTTACAACATCTGGTTGGCACGAATGTGTTTGACCAGAGCGTCCGTTTCTGTGCTGTACATTTCTATGATACCTTGAGCAATTAAACATGATCTCGTTGTAATCTTATGTAATCTTCTTCACCTTTCACTTTATAACTCATCTTTTTGTCGTCTGTAAATTTGCTCACCATACTTTGTATAAATCTCATCTAAATAATTGATGTAAATGACAAGCAAATGTAGATCCAGCAGCAATCCCTTTGGAATGCCACTGGTCACAGGCCTCCAGTCCAAAAGTCACCTTTCCTCCACTACCCTCTGCCTCCTGCCAGTAAGCTGAAACACACACATGCATACAGACATAGAGCACAGACACAGATAGATATATTCTGATTGATACATGGATCAAGATAACAGTGATAAAGCGGGATAAATTTATTGAGAAACATGTCAGCCCTTATTGAACAGCAGATCAGACTTGTTGACCCAAACAGTCTAGTTCTGCACCAATTTCGTACGCTCTATGGTTTACGCTATCTGAAATGGCTAACCAAGGGAGCAGTGGAGGCTGCGTTTGATAAATACTTTACTGAATGTAGCCAATGGGAATGTGGGATAGGTTTGAGGGGCTGAATGGTCTATGTCTTTCCTATTGGTTGTGCCCTCATTCTTTAAAAAATGGAAGCCGACTTGCTGTGAGGTTCATACACTTTTACAATTAAATGTTTCCCCATTTAAAATTGAGATTAGGATGTTCCTATCTCCTTATAGTTGTACTGTCTGTGGTATTCTCATCCCGAGTGAACAGTAAAGACTGGGCCATAGAGTCCTAGAGTCCTAGTGATGTACAGCATGGAAACAGACATCTCGGTCTAACTCCATACTGACCACATATCCCAACCCAAACTAGTCCCACATGCCATATCGCTCCAAAGCCCTCCTACTGATATACCCATGCAGATGCCTTTCAAATGTTGCAGTTGTACCAGCTTCCACCACTTGGTCTCATGAATCATTCCATACACGTACCACCTTCTGCATGAAAAAGTTGCCTGTGAGGTCTCTTTTATATATTTCTCTTCTCACCCTAAATCTATGCCGTCTAGTTCCGGACTCCCTTACGACAGGAAAAATACCTTTTGCTGGAAAAGCGAAGCAGGTCAGGCAGCAGCCAATGAGCAGGAAAATCGACGTTTCGGGCATGAGGAGGGTGTGTCAAGCAGGCTAAGATAAAAGGTAGGGAGGAGGGACTTGGGGGAGGGGCGTTTGGAATGGGATAGGTGGAAGGAGGTTAAGATGAGGGTGATAGGCCTGCGAGGGGGTGGGGGCGGACAGGTCGGGAAGAAGATTGCAGGCCAAGAAGGCAGTGCTGAGTCCGAGGGTTGGGACTGAGAAAAGGTGGGAGAGGGGAAATGAGAAAAAAGGAGACATCAGCATTCATCCCTTGTAGTTGGAGGGTTCCTAGGCAGAAGATAAGGCGTTCTTCCTCCAGGCGCCGTGTTGCTATGCGCTGGTGATGGAGGAGGCCAAGGACCTGAATGTCCTTGGCGGAGTAGGAGGGGGAGTTAAAGTGTTCAGCCACGGGGCGGTTGGGTTGGTTGGTGCAGGTATCCCAGAGATGTTCTATGAAACGTTCTGCAAGTAGGCGACCTGACTCCCCAATGTAGAGGAGGCCACATCGGGTGCAGCGGATACAGTAAATGAGATGTGTGCAAGTGCAGGTGTATTTGTAACGGATATGAGAGGATCCCTTGGGGCCTTGGAGGGAAGTGAGGGGAGAGGTGTGGGCGCAAGTTTGCATTTCTTGTGGTGGCAGGGGAAGGTGTCGGGAGTGCAGTTTGGGTTGGTGGGGGGTGTGGAACTGACGAGGGAGTCGCGGAGGGAGTGATCTTTCTGGAACACTGGTAGGGGAGGGCAGGGAAATATATCCCTGGTGGTGGGGTCTGTTTGGAGTTTGCGGAAATGATGAAGGATGATACAATGTATCTTGAGGTTGTTGGGGTGGTAGGTGAGGACCAGTGGGGCTCTGTCCTGATGGCGATTGGAGGGGCGGCATTCAAGTGCGGAGGAGCGGGAAATGGGGGAAATGTGGTGGAGAGCATCGTCAATCACGTCTGAGGGGAATTTGCGGTCTTTGAAGAAGGAGACCATCTGGGTTGTTTGGTATTGGAATTGGTCCTCCTGGGAGCAGATGCGGCGGAGGCGAAGAAATTGGGAATATGGGATGGTGTTTTTACAGGGGCAGGGTGGGATGAGGTGTAATCTAGGTAGCTGTGGGAGTCGGTCGGTTTATAGTAAACATCCGTGTTGAGTTGGTCGTCCGAGATAGAAATGGAGGGGTCTAGGAAGGAGAGGGAGGAGTCTGCGACTGTCCAGGTTAATTTGAGGTTGGGGTGGAAGGTGTTAGTAAAGTTGCCGAACTGTTCAACATCCTCGTGGGAGCACGAGGTAGCACCGATACAGTCGTCGATGTAGCGGAGGAAAAGGTTGGGGCGGGTGATGCCAGTGTAGCTGGACTCTTCCACATATCCGATGAAGAGGCAGGCATAGCTGGGGCTCATGCGGGTGCCCATGGCTACTCCTTTGATTTGGAGAAAGTCGGAGGATTGGAAAGACAAGTTGTTCGGAGTGAGGACCAGTTCAGTCAGTCGAACGAGGGTGTCAGTGGAAGGGTACTGGTTGGTCCGGCGGGAAAGGAAGAAGCGGAGGCCTTTTGAGGCCTAGTGGCGTTATTTGTTCCAAAAGAAATGGCTAGGCGTCCAACAGCAGCAGTGAGGTACCTACATGGAGCAGGGAATGTGATGGAGTCGTACAGTTCAGACACTGTTCAAACAGACTTCATTTGGTTCAGTTTGGGGCCGGATAACGTTATTGTGTGATTCAACTCAGAGAGGGAGGAAATGCATCCTTCCTGAGAAGTAACAGCCTGTTGCTCCCTCTCTCTCGCTGTTCCTCTTCCAAGCAATGTGTGTGAGCTGAAAACTTCTTAGTCGTCTTTACCACTCATGGAGGGTTCCTGTCGAGGATTGATTGGAATCGCCCCACTGCCTGAAGTAAAGGCAATCCAACTAAATCCACCTGTTCCAGGAAGTTATCCCATTACCATTAGCTTGTAAGAGCAGAGTAGCTTCATAAGCTGAATGATGTTTGGAACTATCACTCATGTTTCCTTTCACCATGAGTTCAAATAATATTTGGGCACAGTTCATTCAAGTTAACGTTCTGCAGATATTATATTTTTCTGTTTGTCATCAAACGTGTGCATGTGTCAGTATTTTTAGAGAGGGAAAGATCGACACACAGATTTGCAGTAGTCAAACTATTTGTCATTCATCTTTCCATCTTAGTTTGAGTAACTTTGTTTCGGTCTTAAACTTGTTAATTTTAGCAGATTAAAGACTCCTGCCTGATTCGTTCCTAATCATCACACAGTGTGAGACCTATATTCTTGATCATATCACCAACCCGGTTACATTAACATTTGCGCTGAGCAGCGGAAGCGTGGGACAAGGAAATGGAATAGTGACCTGAACTATAGATCAGTGAGCCTAACGTCATTGGTGGTCATATTGTTGGAGATCATTGAGAGGGGCAGGATTTCCATGTATTTGCAAATGCAACTGATGAAGGATAGTCAACATGGCTTTGTGCATGGGGAATCATTTCTAACAAAGTTGATTGCATTTTATGAAGAGGTGACAAAGAAGATTGAAGATGACAGTGTGGTCGGCGCTGTCCATATAGATTTAGCAAGGCAGTCGACAGGATCCCACATGGCAGACAAGTTAGTACGGTTAGGTCAGAAGTAGATCCAAGATAAGCTAGCCAATTGACGACAAAATTAGAGTGAAGGTAGGAGACAGAGGTGGCAAAGAACTGTTTTTTCAGACTGGAGGTCTATGACCAGAGATGTGCCACAAAGAGCCGTACTGAATCCACTGCTTTTCATTATTTATATAAATGATTTAAATGTGAATATTTGCCCGTTTATTATGTTTACACATGACATTAAAATTGGAGGTGCAGTGGCCAGCAAGTTTTACCCCAGAGTACAATGAGATCTTGGTCAGATGGGCCATGGGACAAGGAGTGATAGATGGAGTTAAACTTAGATAAATGTGAAGCATTGCATTTGGTAAGGTAAAATAGGGCAAGACATATACAATTAATGGTGAGGTCATAGGGAGCGTTATTGAACAAAAGAGACCACAATCATAGATCCTTGAAAGTGAAGTCGCAGGTAGACAGGGTGGTGAAGGTGGGGTTTCATATACTTGCTTTCATTGATCAGTACATTGAGTACGCGAGTTGGGAGATCATGTTGCGACTGGGCAGGATGTTGCTGAGGCCAGATTTAGAATACTGTGTTTAATTCAGTTCGCTCTCCTACAGGAAGGATGTTGTTAAACTTGATAGGGCACAGAAAAGATGTACAAAGATATTGCCGGGCATGGAGGGATTAGGCTACAGGGAGAGGCTGGACAGACTGAGGCTTGTTTACTCTGGAGCATCGGAGGCTGAGGCGTGACATTATAGAGGTTTATAAAATCATGAGGAACATGGATAATCTGAATAGCCAAGATATTTTTTCCCACGTTACGGGAGTCCAAAACTATAGGACAAAGGCTTTAGGTGACAGGAGAAAGATAGTAAAGGGTCAATGTTTTCATGCAGGTCGTGTAGTGTGTATGGAATGAGCTATCAGAGAAAGTGATGGAGGCTGTTACAGTTACAACATTGAAAAGGCATCTGGATATGCATATTAATAGGAAGGATTTAAAGGAATATGAGCCCAATGCTGGCAAGTAGGACTAGATCAGACTGGGATGTCTGAGTTATGTGGACAGTCTCCGTGCTGCATGACACTGTAAGGAAGATGAGGAGAAATTCTAAAAGGACCATTTGAGTGGGAATTCTCTACTCCAGAGGTATGTGCTGCCTCTTTGTTCACATTTATCCAAAGCTGTGTTAGTTATATATTTGACAGAGAAGTGAGTCACAGATGATGGAATACAGACAGGAAAGTGGGGCTGAGACCACAAGCTGCTCAGCCACAATCGTAGTGCCTAGTGGAGAAGGTTCATAGTGTCTAATGATCTAACCCTGCTCCTCTTCTGATGTTCCGTTCAGACCCACCAACTTGCTTGACACATGCGGTTGAAGGCCACTTACTGCTATAGCTCTCCTAACTCTATGGAATAGAGAATTCCTGACATTCACTACCCCCTGTTTGAAGAAATCACTGCCTGCTCCTACACGATGCCCTATTGATATGAGCAATATAGGTGAATACAAGGACTTAGCAAAGAGCGACTGGCCCTGATATCAAGGCAGTCTTTAACATCAACGAGCCTGAGCAAAATTGCACTTCATTAGAATCCATTGCAAACTCTCCAGTATTTGGAGTCATCCACAGCACAATGGTACATGTTTATCATCGGTGGACAACAATCATCTCAGCCGTGGGACATCTTTGCAGGGGATCCTCAGGGTAGCTACCTCAGCCCAGGCATCCCCATTTTGTCAGCAGGGAATCCCTGCTGTGAGGAAGTAGGCCATTCATCCCATTGAGCCCACATCGATCAGAAGTGGGGATATTTACTGTACGTTGCACAATACTCAGAAAGCTTCGTCAGCCCTGACCTCCTGATGCAGTCTGTGTCCATGTGCAACAAGACTTAGACAACGTTCAAGCTTGTGCTGTTAAACTGTCGGTAACATTCATGAAACAGCGCTGCACATTTCCACAGTAAACGGAGGAGTTCACTAAGTACCTCAATCTGGCTTCACAGGAATATGGGAAAGTCATTCAGCCCATCAGAACTACTGGATAAGAAGAGTGATAGCCCATTCAATCCCTTCTGCCTTTACACAGGAAGACAAGGAGTTTGCTCACTCCCACACATCTTTTACACGGGATCAGCAAGTGACCATTTCACACCTGGAGACGCTTACAAAGGAAAAGGAAGACGCCATTCAGCTTCTCAAGACACTAACACAGGAACAGGAAAGTGTCAGAGATGCTTCAACATAATAAACAAATGGAGCAGGAACTGCACAGATGGACTGTTCCATGGTATTCTTCGTGGCTTCATTATTCGTAGTGCATCAGGGTTATGTTAGCATGCTTTTCTGGCAGTGGGAATGAAGCTTTTTTAAAACCAGTCTCAAAGGCATCTTCCGTCGCTGAGAGAGCAGACTTATGATCTCTCTGGAATTCAGAAGCTGGTGGGGAATGGCTAACTGTTTCAGAATGAAGGTATTGTGGCTGTTGACAGGATTATGTACAATGTATCGTTGAGTGGAGGGTCACACGGTAACTGCGCATTACAGTGTTCAGAGTTCATTCGGACCCTGTACCTCTCTGTTAATCGAAATGAGGTCTATGCACTGGCTCGTAAACTATTGGGAATCAAGCATCCTATGGAAAGTACGAAATTTCTCACCTTATCATTGGCTGCTTGGGACAAAATGAGTGTCTGTCCATCACCGTCAAGTTTCACCTTCGTATTCTCTCACAGTGCTACAGGTTAACTACATAGTTACCGCTCTCTCTCTTGATGATGCCATCATGTCAGGATCATTATTTATGAAGTAGACTCAGTCTGTACATAATACCCCAAATGCTCTTTCAACAAAACACTACCATTCAATAAGGTATATTTACTGTCGTACTTCAAGTATTTTGCATGAAAGACCAGACATCATTTTCAGTTATAATTACTTACTGAATTCTGTTAGTGACTTATAACCAAGAACATCCAGGTCCATTTCAACAACAGAACTTCCCAGCCTCTCACCATTTAATAAACGTAAATGAGAATCATTTTATCTGTTGTTCCTACCTGAAACATGTTATTCCATGCGAACAGCTATTGCCCAAGAACTGATCCTTCTGAAACCCCCCAAGCCTTCCACTCACAGAAAAACACTACTCTCTTCATTTTGCCCATTATCCAATTTTTGATCCATTCTGTGTGTTTCATCCCTACCTACCCAAGGACTCTAACATTCCCCACTCACCAGTATTCAACCGTGTCAAATGTTTTCTGAAAATTCAAATCCTCTACCCCCACTGGTTGTCAATTTTCGATGTCACAACGGACAATCTCCACAAACTGCAGCAAGTTTATCAAAGATCATTTCCCTTTCCTGAATCTCGGCTGACTCTACCAAATCATATTATTTTCCAAATATCTAGTTGTCACATTCCTTATAAAAGGTTATATGCTTTTCTTACAGCTGACATCAAACTATTTAGTTTTCTTTTTGCCCTCTCCGTACTGTTCTAAATGTTTAGGTTTACAATAGCTGTTTTCCAGTCCGCAGGATCCTTTCCAGAATCTAACCAGCTTTGACGAATAGTCAGTCGTTCTTTCACTAACTCTGTTCCCACCTCCTCAATACTCGGGGATGTAGCTCATCAGTTCCAGCAAAATGCCAATATTCAATTCGATTAGGTTTTCTAAAACATACACTTCATTAATTCTAATTTCGTGCAGCCCCTCATTTTCACCAGGGACCCTGTTCCCTCGTATTTCTGGAAGTTAATTTCTGCACCTTTTTCTGTGGAGACAGAATCAATGTATTCCTCTCAGCAGGCAGGTGGCTTCTATCAGCTAGTGATATATCGGAGGACTGAACTCTGGTTATGTTACGCACTCCTGCCTGGAAAGTTCCAGACTCAATCCAATCCACTTCATTGTGATGGATATGTCACTCACTCTTGCCTGGAAATTTCCAGAAACAATCCAGTTCACTTCATGATGAGTGTCAGCACAGTCTTGGTGTGAGTTTGAAGCAGGGGACACAGCTCAGTCGCCACCTCATTTTTGAAAGACGCTGGTTTCACATTTTACACTTGGAATGGGTCTAGCTTAGACACATGTTCTTGGAAATTTCTGCAGGATCATGCAATCCCCTGCCCCTGCCTGTGTACGGAGCTTCCCTTCTGTGTAACCTCGACTCCATGTGTTTACCATGGACCCAGTACACTCTGTAAATGCAGTGCTCATATCTCTCCCGAGTGGGGTCACCATTCCCTTGGATCTCTCTGAATGGACGCAACAGCTGATAACACAAACCCGTGAAAAGCATCCACAGAATATCCCTTTATCTGTAATGAGAGTAACAAGTTAAAACTTCACACACACGGTGCACCAGTTTAGTGTTGAAAATGTTTCTGTTCATAGCAGAAAAAAAAGTTACATCTCTGCACAGTCTGACAGTTACAGTTCCCTTCTCCAAAAAAAATCAGTTGACAATGTGACATTCCATTTCTTTTCATCTCAGTAACTATAAGGGCGGCACCAGTATTGCCGATGGAGTTGATCATCACACTCAGAGAAGAAAGACAGAGGGAATATAACTCAATTTAAACAGAGGCATATCTAAATTGACATGATATTCAGGAATATGGGAAAAGGGGAAACTTTAGAATAAGCTCTCATGTTATTTCCATTCTGGGTGCTTATCAGCAACTCCTATGTTTGCTTTTCATTTCTCTCTCTCTCTCTTTCTCGCTGGGCATTTCTACATCCAGTCAACTACCCTCCCCCTCACACATCCGACCACCCCTGATATAAATAACATTACTTCCCAGTTGCTTTCAGTTGTGATATAGGGTCACTAGATTCGAAACTTTATCTGTTTTTCTCCTGACAGAGGCTGCCATACTTGCTTAGATTCTCCAATATTTTCAGAATCTGGGGAATTTTATTTCAGATCTCCATCATCCACAGTTCCTTGGTTTATTTAACCTTCAATTCTGTTGTTTCACGAGATGTCCGCATCACTGGCAAGGGCAGCATTTGTCATCCACCACTAATTGCCGTTGACTGCGAGACCATTTGTCAAGGCAATATGGAGCCAACCTTTTATTGTCACACTTGGTTTCTTTACCAAAGGCTATCAGTGAAATTTTAAAAGAAATCCTGATGGTTTTTGTTTGCTGTTTGTAAAATGAGGTTTCTTTCCAATTGCTGCCATTTGAATTTAAGTTCAATCATTGATTCTGGTAGAAATTGAAGCAATGCTTTCGAGACATAACACGGCCAGTGACATTATTACTGGGATATGAGGTCCCTATTGTGAAATAACTGGAGAGACAAGTGCAAGCTTGTGGTCAAAGTATTTGTAATTGGAAGAGTGGTCTGTAAAGAACTGGAGCCATAAAATCTGAAGTTAACAAGGCGGCAGATGATTGCTTATTCAGCAAAAGCACTGAGGCAGAGCTGGAGACTGGGGATATTATAGTGGTGGGTGTAGGCAGGGTTGATAACAGAGAGAATATAGAGACTTAAAACAGTTCATGGCCAAAGGAAAAAACAAGGTCTGAACAGTCTTGTTCCTTCTTAGATGTTTATGAGTGAGGATTCGGAAATTGATAGAAATGAAGTGGAATTTGTGAATGAAACTGAAGACAACAGATTCTGTATTTGTTATATATAATTAACAGAAATAGTAATAACCTTCACCATCGCTAATAGAATGCACAGAAATAGGCTTACCCGAAACACCAATAATAGCGAGGATGGGATAGTAACCTGCCTGAATAATCATCAGTACGGCTCGTATCCTCAACTCTAACCATGCCCAATCCTGAGAAAGCAAGTATAGACCAAAGGACAAACTACTGTCCATTGTTGTAACATTCCAGTCTAATGTTCTCAGATTCTGATCCATTGTTGTAACATTCCAGTCTAATCTTCTCAGATTCTGATCCATTGTTGGAACATTCCAGTCTAATGCTCTCAGATTCTGATCCATTGTTGGAACATTCCAGTCTAATGCTCTCAGTATCTGATCCATTGTTGGAACATTCCAGTCTGTTGTTCTAAGATTCTCTTCCTCTCCCTCTCCCTGTAGCTGCTGAGCCCAATCATCTTGAGGATGACGCTGCCGCTGATACTATGGAATAGCAGGTTGAAGGAAGCCCATTAATAATAGAAGAGGGAAATCCGCCAATGACACATTTAGTATCCATGGAGACTGACATCAATCACAGTCAATGTACAAACAGTTCCTTTCACTTACAATGCTTATAAGTCACAAAAATACTTGGTCTGGTTGGAATGTCGGCATCGCTGACTATTGGGCTAATAGTATCAATCTCCATTTGTAAAGTTAGAGGTGAGGAAGAGAGATGATGCTTTCTATTCACTAGCTCGATGACCCTACTGTGTTGTGGCAGGGTTGGAATTGCTGGTCTCCTAAGGCCGGCTGTGTCTGATAACCAGGCCTGCTGCCATCCTTTCGTTTTATTTATTTATGTTTAACTTTGACATTTATTTTACCATCATGCAATGGCTTAGGTGAGGCTAGGCATTTTTGAGAGGCTCCTTCAGTGGCATAGACGGTGTATATACAGTCCATTCCTTGTGGTCCTTGCAGCTGCTGCCTGGTCCTGTGGAGCAATGGTCAAATTCTCACGGAACCAGGATACTTAGTTTTACCTTTCAGCAGGTATTGCTGGGGTCTCAGCAGGGTTGGAAGGGTGGAAATCTTTCCTAGCTGCTACACACTCTCTCTGAGATTTCTCTCAGAATTGTCTTTTTATGTTCTTTCCTCCTGGATTGGAGAACTGCATGTGAGACATATTGTTTCCTGAATTTGTTGTTTGACAAGTGTGTGTTTATAGGATGTTACCATATTGGAACAGTTAGTGTTTAGTAGGTAAACAATCTATTACTCTGATTTTTTGTGTTTTGTCAACAGTAGTTGAATGCATTGTGTTTTGCTTAATGTCGAATATTTTGACCAAGCGAATTGCATCTGAAACACAGCACCTCACATTTATCTTTAAAATAAGAAAATGTTCCGGTCAGGACTACCTTCATCATGTATTTTGAGATGCGTCTACTCAGTTCCATAACAAAAAGGACAGGTATTCACGTTTTAATTGGCTAATTACTGAATGAACAACATGTTGCAGAAACACAGGATTTAACAGCGGAATGCGCCATGCTGGAGGAGTGATAGCTCTATCAGGAATTATATCGCAGAGTTAATCCACCTCACAGATCCAGCCCAGACCATATAAGCCCAGATGAGATACCTGCTCAACATGGAGCACTGTACAGACCAGGTTCAGTACAACCCAGCAATCAGTCCAGGATGGAATATAGCACAGGTCTCTCCAGTCCACTGGCTATCTGTCCAACATGTGGAGCCGTACAGTACACACCGATGCATTCATTCAGAAACACTGACGAAATGATCTGTCCCGGATGGGGTGATATGCAGTCCAAACCAGTCTCTTGCTCTATAGACGTGGGCAAGGCATCTGTACAGTATGGGAATCTGTGCAGTTAATGAATCTTTAAACCTGGAGCAGTTACCGTCAAAGGAACTGTTTTCACCACTCCAGCACATTGCTGAGCAACACTGTGTAGGATTTCTGCCCATAGTGAGGGGAAACTTGCAGACCATGGTGGAAGTGACAGGATGTGCAGCTCCCATCCATTGAAAGCCCCATATGTCCACTGTGCCATGACAAGGGGACGCTGTGGGTGTGAATGTCACGGCCAGTGGGAGATGGCGGGGGAATCAGTTTAAATATCAACAAAGAAAATAATTTTGGGGAAAAGATTAAAAGGGAGATTGAGAGACAATTTCATTTAAGATCACAGGTTTCAGAATGCTGAAATTAAGATATTTTGACAGCAGCCAGAAACGCGAACCTGAATTCGCAGGGATGATGGGTGAATGGGATATTGGTGTGCGTTCGGATGATGGAGAGTTTTGGGTGAGCATTTGTTATTCAGGTTTGTAACTGGGAGTGGAGTCAACAGATTCTTGAACTCATTGGGCAGAAACTAACAATAATTTATCTCAGGGCCATTTTCATTGAGTGTGACTGAGGGATTATCTGTACGAGACTGAGTTAGTTTCCTGGTACTATCTTATCGAACTCACCTCATTAACTACCCACCCCAGCCCACGGTGTCCCTATCATTCAATACCAGCCTAATTCTCCCACCCTTCACGGCTGGAGGTAAACACCATTACTTGGATGCCCCATGGATATTCTTTGATCCCTGGCACTGGTACCATCCTTAAAAGGCCAATTGGCAAACGGTTGAGCTTTCTCAGTTTGGTGCTGCCCTGCACAGTGGTGTGAGCTCACCGCCCTGTTCAGTGCAGGATCTGCGGTCTGAATAAATGTCCAACAATACAGGACAGGCATCAATAACCTTCCCCATTCTGCCAGGATAAGGGTCACCGTCTTCTCCCTGCTCCCGCACACTCATTGAAACCTGTTCTAGCATCTACTCCCGAACAAGGCTCATGTTCTACCACTCTCACTGCTGCATGCAGCACCTTCTCTCTCTCTGTCTCTCCACTTTGCCCGCACACTATAAACACTGTATAACTGTTATAGCACCTATCCGAACATGGCTCATTCTCCATCACTCTCACTGCGGCACGCAGCACCTTTCCAGTTTCTCTCTTTCTCTCTTGCCTTTCCAATACCCTCACATGGTGATAGAATATTCTGGAGATTGCCGATTATAGGATGTTCCAGAAAATGTTCCAAGTAATTTCCGTTTTCAGGAAAATGTCAATGCACCAGTATGTAACATATAAAGGGAAGGAGTAGAGATGTATGTTATTCAAATCACATACAATTAACATACATCATGAGGCTAATCAACTCTTCAAATGTGCTCTAACATATATTAAGATTGCGGCTTATTTGATGGTTTTCTTAGCTCAATGTTGCAGGAACTTTCAGTTATTCAACCCCCTGGGTTCCTGTCACCGACCAGACGACACCCAAGCACTTTTACCCCGGTTTTCTTTAAGCGCCTGTTCAAGGGCATTTCCCATGGGGACGGACACTCCAAACAATATATTCCATCAGTTGTATACTTTTATGAAATGATAAGCTCATTTTATACAGACCGACCAAAATATACACTTATTTTATGGTTATCAGTAAGCAATAACAATTAGTGTCTGGTTATTTCTCTTGTATCACTTATTGTATTCAGCCAAAAACAGCTTCTAAACACTTGTCTCGTTATAAAACACAATTTCTAGCCGAGGACATTTTTAACCTCAGCCGTATCTTGACTGTTATCTGAATTGTACCTTTTCCCCTTGTTATGAAAGATTCTATTGCCCTTTGTCTGTGGCTGTTTCTGTCTGTAACAGTTACACAGTCTCCCACTCATTTGGTTGGATGGTTTGTGATGCAGAGGGAGGACACCAGCGCAGGTTCAATTCCCCACACTGACAGAGGTTACCATGAAGAGGACGCTCTCTCAACCTCACCCCAACGCCTTAGGTGTGCTGACCCTCAGGTTAAACCACCACGAGTGGTCTTCTCTCATGACAGAGCAGCCCCATGTTCCTTTGGAACTCTATTCTATCACTTTTGCGTTTTTTAAAAAAATTACGTTACCGTTTGTTTTGCATTATGTTCCTGGATGTTTTGGATCAGTGTCATTTTGTACTACTGCCAGCATTTCCCCCACACTGCACATTCCTGACCAATAATCCTTGATTCCATTGTTATCTACGAACGTTCTGTCTTTGCCGAAAAAATATTCAATATCTCTGCCTCCAATACTCTGCGGGAAGAGATTTCCAAAGTCTCACAACACTGAGAAAATAATAAATAACCTCATCTGGGTTGTGAGGTTGTTATTTTGTCTCCTTACCTGAGAAAAGATATAATTACATTGGAAGCAGTTCAGAGATGCTTCAATTCACGTGTTCCAGAAATGAAGGGCTTATATTATGGAGGCTTTAATAGATTATTCTTGGAATGAGAGGTGATCTTATTGGAATATGCAAGCCCTTGAGGAGCATGGATCAGGTAGATATCCACTGGGTGTTTGTCTAGTCCAAACTTGTCATTGTCATAGAACCTCTACAGTTTGGAATCAGGCCATTCTGTCCACACTGATCCACCGAACGGCATCCCACCCAGACCTATCCCCCAAAACTAACCATGTAATCCTGCATTTTTCATGACTAAACCACCTAACATACACATCCCTGAGCACAATGGGGCAATTTAGCATGGCCAATTAACTCTAACCTGCACATCTTTGGACTGTGGGATGAAACTGGACGACAGGGAGGAAACACACACAGATACGAGGAGTTTTGAAGGTTGCAATTGAACTCAGCACCTTGGTGATATGGGAAGCAGTGCTAACCACAGATCCACCATGCTGCTCCGTTATGTCTATAGTTAGATGTGACTGCCTAAAGAAATCTGCCTGACCTGTTCCTATCACTGAACGTGGCCTTTATCATCGGCCATATCACCAACCTGGTTACTTTTAAATTTGTTACAAACAGTGGAGAAGCGGTACTAGAAAAGGTAACAGTCACAACCTCCAACCACCGGAGTGAGGAGAATTCACAAAGTGGGCATTTATTCAAGTGGGAATTCTCTTTCCCAGAAGTTTGTGATGGCTGAATCTTTATATTATATCGAGGCTGGCTTCGTCTGATTTTCCATAGACAGGTGAATCAGGGATAATGGTGCATGGACAGAAAAGTGCAGCTGAGAGCACAATGAGATGAACCATGATCTACTTTACTGGTGGAGTAGTGTCAAAGGGCCGAATGGCCCACTCGTGTCCCTCAGCCCTGTGTTCTGATCTTTCATTCAGCCCTTCGGACCTGCTACACAGGAGCAGATCGAGGTCAATCTGATGGTTAGGCCTTGTTTCGAAAATGTACTTGTAGAATCCAGGCTAGCTCAACTCCACTTTCCTGCTACCCCCTCGTATCTTTCAACTCGCTTATATGTCCAAAACCAATCCACCCCCTGTATAAATACATTCAGTGACGCACCTTCCACAAATCTCTGGGTTGGGGAATTCCAGAAAATCACTACCTTCTGAAAGATGACATTTCTTTATATGTCAGTTTGAAATTGATATCCCTTATTCTGTATCAGTGTCCCGAAGTGAGACACTCTGCCCAGGTGTGGAACCACATTCTCAACAAATACTTTGTCAAGCCCCCTCTGTACCTTGTCCATTTCAGTAATGTCACACTCATTCATTTCAAGCACAATGAATAATTGCCTCACCATTTTAGATGTACTCAATAATTCAACCCTCTCATCCCAGAAACCCACTTAATGTACTAATCTAGTTACTTGATGACTTTATGTTTCACGCACAGGAACACTCCAATCCTTTTTTACTGCCCTTTTGGTTAAACTCCTTTTCATTAAATAACAGCCTGCCTTTTGTTTGTCAGTGTCATCCTCAAACTCGGATGTGTATTGCACTCAGCTCCCTCCTTCAGGTTCTCAGTATAGATGTAAATAACTGAAGCCATTGGACTGATATTGGTGCTACTCCAGAAGATATGTCTTTATCATAAAGATCAATCACTCCTGACTCTCCAATTTCTATGTGATAACCATCCATCATCCCATGTTATCCATCATACTATGAGTATCTGTCTGGTGGAAGATTCTTTACTATGTGATACCTTGTGGAAAATATCTGGAAAGCCTCATGTCTACCAGTTCCCCTTTATCAGGTCCACTTGTTACTTTCTCAGGGATCACCAGAAAAAAAGTTTGCATGATTTTACAGGGCAAAATATAGTTTCCCTTTTACAAAACCATGCCGACTCTGCCTGAAGCTTTTCTAAATGCCCTGCAATTTCTTCCTTAATAACACACTGTCTCAGATTCCCAGCAATAATGGTGAGACTAAATGTGTCCTGCTTTCTGTCTCGCTCCATCCTTTGAAAACAGGCACCATATTGGAGTTTCACGAGTTTCACTGGAACACTTTTGTAATCCAGAGAGTTACGGAATATTTCACACAGTGGCACCAGTCACTCTGTAACCACTACTTTTAAAACCAACTATGAATTACTGCTGACCTGCCTATCCTTAGTCTTATCTGTTGTTAAAAACCTGATACCTTTTGTTAGAGACAGTTCGAGAACCCTCCTATTATCATTTTCTTGATGATTGTGAAATACTTACAGTGTCTTCCCTGTGAGGATTGATGTCAAATACTGGTGTAAATTATCTGCCTGTTCCCTGTAGCCACTTTCCCAGTCACACCCTCCGAATGTCCTCAATATACTTTCCTGACTTTTTTTCTGCCAAAGGTCTCACACTCATCTTCAACTTTTTTATATACACGCAGAAAAAATTGTGATGCTTGTTTTTATATTTCTTGCCAATTTATTTGCATCATACTTTTCCATCCTTTTTCCGTTTATTTCTTGCTTGTTCCCTCGCTTTCTAGATTCATACAGTCATACTGCACACAAACATTTCATCCAACCTGTCCATGCTAACCAGGGTTTCCAAACTAAACTAGTCCCATCTGATTGCATTTGGTCCATATGCCTCTAAACGCTTCCCATTCATATGTTTGTCCAAATGTCTTTTAAATGTTGTCGCTGTACTTGAATCGACCAGCGCATCTGGCAGCTCATTCCATGCACACATCTCCGCTGCGTGAAAAAGTTGCCATTTTGTCCCTGTTATATCTTTCCCTTTTCACCTTAAAGCTGTATCCTATATGGTTGGTGTCCCCTACCATGTAGAAAATACCTTGGCAATTCACCCTATCCATGCCTCCCATGATTTTATTAACTTCGAAAATGTCACCTCTCAACGTCCTCCATTCCATTTGATACTAACTTCAAGAACAAGCATTCACTAATAAGCATTGCAAATTTGAAACAATATTTAAAACAATGACAGGCAAACAACACTCAGCCCACACTTCATGCTGTGATTTGTCTTTATCCATGTTACAATACTAAGGCAGTGTGAAACTCTTACTAGTGCCAATAAGACGTCAAGAAAATAAATTCCTTTGTCTAAAGGGGGTGATGATCTCTACAGTGAAAACGTTTCTCTGGCCAGAGCTATGCAAGAAAGGGAATTGCCATACCACACGGTCAGCGTACAGTTGCCTTTAGATTAGATTACATTAAAGTGTGGAAACAGGCCCTTCGGCCCAACAAGTCCATACCAACCCACCGAAGTGTAATCCACCCATACCCCTGACCTAAAACTACGGGCAATTTAACATGGTCCATTCACCTGACCTGCACATCTTTGGACAGTGGGAGGAAACCGACGCAGACACGGGGAGAACGTGCAAACGTCACACAGTCAGCCACCTGAGGCTGGACTTGAACCCAGGTCTCTAGCACTGTGAGACTGCAGTACTAACCACTGCGCCACCATGCTGTACAGTGTGATGAGTGGCGAGAATACTTTTTGAAATTTGGATTATTCAGTGCAAAGGGTAAGAGGTGTTTACAATAAAGTTTACTCCAAAAAGGAAACTTTCCGGAGTGAAATGTGAGTGGGAGGTGTAAAACAGCATGAATGGAGATGCCGAATCACACTGAAACCAGACGCAAAGTGGCAGCACAAACGGAGCTTGATGCTAAAGCAGGGAAGGTCGACTTAATTAAAGAACTTCAGTTCCAGAGGGTAGGGACCATAATGTGAGAGAATGTGCTCTGTAATTGGAGGGGGAGAACCTGGAATCAAAAAGTGGAAAGTGAGGGCTACAGATGCTGCAGATCAGAGCTGAAAAATGTGTTGCTGAAAAAGCGCAGCAGGTCAGCCAGCATCCAACGAGCAGGCAATTCGACGATTCGCGCATAAACCCTTCTTCAGGATTCCTGAATAATCCTGAAGAAGGGCTTATGCCCGAAACGTCGATTCTCATGCTCCTTGGATGCTGCCTGACCTGCATCTGAAAGGGGAGACAAGCAGGGTAGAGGATGGAGCAGCAATGGCAGAGGTTTCAAGGTGTAATTTAGGAAGCACAATAGAAATTCATGCCTCGCATCTGCTTCTGGTCCCTGAAATAAATGTCCTAAATCTGGGCACACACTGATGCCCGTTAATGTGTCATTAAATAGTATCCTTGACAGACTTTGTGAACCACGGGTGGCTCATCTTCTGTCGAGTCCTTCTTTTCGAACGGAAACAATAATTTATGAGCAGTATGGGATATCTGCTTGAATGTCGACCCATGTATACACACTGACCTTCCTCTGGGTGTAATTCCACATCACGACTCAGACCAGATGCGAGACAGAAATCCTCAATTTAGATGTGTGGTTCTATTCAATCATTCAGAGGGAACTTCTACATGTGGCTGAATATATGATCAGCGGAGACTGACTTAATCACACCTCCCAGCTGAAGCAACATTTCGCTTGTACTCTTTCAATCCAGTCTCCTGTCATTGCTGCTCACTATGCACTCTCCTTTACACTGGTGAGACCAAACAGAGACTGCACTGAGGAATATTCCCACGCTTTCCGGAGGAATAACACTGACCTTCGCACTGCGTCCCATTTCAATAACCTTCCTTGCTCTCATGCTGACATTTCGGTCCTGAGCTGCTGCAATGCTCCAGCGAAGCACAACCCAAGTTCGAGTAACACCTCACGTTACGCATTGTACGTTACAGCCCGTAGAAGTTAACAGTCATTTCCATAACTTCACAGTCTGAACCCATTATGGCTGTTCTCCATTATTCATACATTCTGCTTCCTGGTTTCCCTATGACCTTGTCTATATCTTGTTTATACTGCACTCAGTGGAGAGAAACCATTTCTCCCATTCACACTTTAATATACACCCAATTTACATCTGTTTCTCTTTCACCACAATCAAAAGCCCCTCCTCTGTGACATTGCACCTCCACATGTTCTTTTTCCCATCATCCCTCGTCCACTTTTGTCAAGGGATTAAAACGTCCTTTTCAATTCTGAACAAGGGTCAATCTGGACTTGATACACTACCTCTGTTTCTCTGTCTCCACAGATGCTGCCAGACCTGCTGAGTTTCTCCAGCAATTTCTGGTTTTTAACAGCTTGAAAGACGTGTATCAAAGCTGCTCAAACGTCCTGTCCAATATGGAGCACTATACACTGGGATGTGAACAATAACGCAAAGTGTACAAATTCATTGGTTCTAAAATTAAACAATATTGGCATCATTGACACTACAAAGTTCTTAATCAAGGCCATGCAGAGAAACAGTTACAATGTTAAAACCGAAAGTGGCACGATTGGACGGAAACGGTTCTGATGAATATCAGAATTGGAATCGTTACAGTATGGAAGCAGGCCCTTCGGCCCAACAAGTCTACACCAATCCTGTGAAGACTAAACCAACCAGACACATTCGCCAACCCAAATTTACCCCTGACTAATGGACATAATCTGCACATCCCTGAACACTATAGGCAGTTCAGCAAGGTCAATTACCTGCACATTTTTGGATTGTGGGAGGGAACTGGAGCACGCGGAAAAAAGAACTGGCACAGACACAGGGAAAATGTGCACGACAGTTGCCAGAGGATGGAATCGGACCTGGGTCCTCACTGCTGTGAGGCAGCAACACTAACCACTGAGCCACCGTGCTGCCCCAGAAAATATTTAGGGGTTTTCAGAAACATGACAAGCAAGAGGTATGAGAATATTAAAATGGAAGTGTTACCACATCAGTAAACAGAGTAGGTCACGGGGTGATGGGTGAATGGGTCTCGGTGTGAACTGGTGTGACAGCTGAATTGCATTGCAGAAATTGCAGCTCAAACCTGGAAATTCATGTGGTACTGTAGATCACAGCTGGACAGAAGGAGAATTGCATTCAGTTACAGCCTGGAACGTTTTGTTCAGTCTAATCTTTCAGTCTATTATTCCCATTATTGGATCGATGTTTCATTGACGATTGTGGGTGACTATACTAGGGTCAGAACCACGTGTACGTAAAACTGATGACAATCCATTTAAAGCTATCACACTGACTACTGTACTTACATTCAAAACAGCTAGACTAATATCTGATAGAGAAAGCAACATGATTACAAATCAAACAGATCAGATCGAAGCTCTGCAGTCCTGCCACATCCAGTCAGAAATCGAGTTGAACCATGGAACAACTGACGAGAGAAAAGGACTCCACAAATATTAGTTGAAAACAATGTTCATTCGAATTAGGGCGTCGCTTACTAGGTCAGAATGTATTGCCCAGAGGACTGTTAAGATTCAATGACACTGCTGTGTGTCTGGAGTTACATGTGGGCCGAGCAGGTATGGATGCCAGTTTCCTTCCCCAAAGGACATCAGTGAACCAAATCGATTTCTCCCACAATCAGCAATTGATTCATGATCATCATTAACTCTTAATCCCAAACATTTATTGGATTTGAATTCCGTCATGTACTCTAACAGGATTCGAACTCAGGTCACCAGAACATTACTGGGGTTAGCAAGGCCAATGACCTGCACATTTTTGGATTGTGGGAGGGAACACATCAGCAGCAACACCACTTGGCTATTGCTTTAACATTCCGCGAAAAAATGGAAACTTCCAGCACATCAGTGTAAAAGACAATGATGCAGTCTATACACCATCCTCAGCAAGAAGTATTGCTTGGAAGATCCCCACAGAAGCACAGGTGCCCGACTTCAAACAATTCGATTCGCTTCACGTAACATGAAGAAACAGCTGAACATAGTAGATACGAAAAAGGGAATGGATCATGACACCATTCCTGCAATAGAACTGAAGACTTGTGCTGCACAACAAGCCGTGTCTCTGTGGACGCTGTTTCATTCCAGCTCCAACTCTGACATTTCCCTGGCAACGTGGAAAATTACACAGAAGTGTCCCGACCCTAAGAGGAGAATAATTACAATCTGACCAATTACCACCCCCTCAGTCACATCACGATAATCAAATTAGTGGGAATTCCTTTGACGGAGCTGTAGACCAGCACAGAAATAACGTGCACAGTGCTGTGTCTGATAGGCCCCCATGTGGAGACGGTGTTGCTGTGAAAATGTCACTGGATTACTAATCCAGACCAGAATAATGCTCTGGCAGCTGGTGGAAGTTAGAAGCAATTAATAAAATATCGAGATCTAAAATCTGGTACCAGTAATATTGACCTTGAAGCGCATGTCCATTGTCAACGTAAACTTCCTTTCCCAATGTACATTCAGGAAGTGAATCCCCCGTGCTTTCCTGGTGGAGCCAAAAAGTGACTCCAGACTCACAGAAATATGCTAAACTCTTCAATGGTCTCTGAAACTGCCATGCAAGGCCGTTATATTAAACTTCTCTGAGGTCTTAATGGATAAAAATGAGGTAACACCCGGCACCAGCCTCTGTATCGGAAAAGGGAATAGGAAGCACAGTCCTGTCGAAACTGCAGAGACCTCCTTCCTTACATCTGAGAGTTTATGACAACATTAACAGAGCTTTCCCACAGACTACACAGAAACATTGCGAAATGAGTGGGCCTTTCAACACACTGAGACTTCCCTATTCTAGGTTTTGATTAAACAACTCTTCAATTAACTTTTCCCTAACAATATATACTGTATATCCTTTGAAGTGATCATATATCAGAAAAAATATGAAGTAGGAACTTTGGTCTGTCAATTTTGCTCTCCCATACAATATAACAATGGCTGATCCTGTATCGCCACACCAAACTCCTGCTGCAACTTCACCCCTTTAGTGTCTAGAAATCCTTATTTATATTCAGTGCCTTAGTTTCCACAGTCATATGTGGGACAGAATTCCCCAGGTTCACCAGTCTGCGAGTGCAGACATTTATTCTCATCTCAATGCAGAGTGGCTTGTCTGTATCTAATACTGTGACCTTTGTTTTAGACGTCCCAGCCAGTGGAATGATCAGCCCCGCTGACAATCTGTTTCACCCTGTCAGAGTTTTATATATTTCACTGAGATCTCCACCCATTTTCCGAAACTCCATGGAATACAGGCCCAGTCGCCTCAAACTCTGCTCCCACAACAAGCCAGAGATCAGTTTGGTCATCCTTCACTGCACTCCCTCAATGTCAGGTTTGTGCTTTATTATGTAAGGAGGCCAATACTGCACACTGTATTGCACAATGTTTGAGAAGGGCCTGTGTAGCTGCAGTAGGACACACCTGGGCTCAAATCCCCCAGAGATGAAGGTCAGCATACTATTTATCTTTCTACCTGCTTTCTGTTGCAGCAGTATTGCTTTCTGTGACTGGTGTACAAGGAGATAGAGATCCTTTTCAATGATATATCTCCCCACTTGGTGGGTCTATGTATACTGGTCAGTGTGCTTCTGGCTTCTGGCTTCAGAACTCACTGCTCTGCATGGACCTTGGAGTTTGGTGAAAAAGTCAACAAATGTATACACATAAGTAACTTCATGCAGCAACTTCTTTACATTAATTCCTTTTGAAATGCTAGCCTGTCCATCTATTTGTCCTACCAAATTGTTCAATGTTACGTCTATCCACATTGTTCTTCATCTGTCACGTATTTTACCATTTCATCCACTTGTCTCAATCACCTTGAAACATTTTTATATCCTCCTCATCCACTCACAATCTCAGTTTGGTACCATCAGCAGATTTGGAAAGATTACATTTAATAACCATGAACAAATGCTTGATCTGTTTTCTGAATAGATGGGGACCGAACATCAATTCCTGGATTATCCCGCTATTCATTGCTTTCTACTGCCAAATATATGGAACGGTTTATACTGATTCTCTTTTCCCTGTCAGGTCTCCTATTCTCAACCCATATTAGATCTAGCTGTTGCACACTGTTATGGGCCAGGACAGACCCCCTCAAATCATTTCAAGGAAGTAGCACAGACCCTATTTTTGCTCGTTGACTTAAGCAAGTGTAAGGCGGATATTCCAGAAGTGATGTAGCTGGTCAAATCACTTAGTTTTAAACAAAACAGAATGTCTTTGCAAGATTACTGGGTGAGACGCAAACAGAAGTAGATACAATACAGAATAACCTCTCCAAAAACCCAACAGATTATCCCAAATTAATGTTGGTGTTCCAAGAATTTGATATAATCCCCATAATTCCAGAGATTAAAAATTTCTGGGTGAAGAGGTTCCTTCTCAATTCAATCCTAAATCTACTCCCTCTAATATTGAGGTCATTCCATCTTGTCCTAGCTTCACCTGCCAGTGAAAACATCCTGTCTACTTCTATCGTATATACTCCCTGCATAATTTTATATGTTTCTATGAGATCATCCCATCATTCTGCTAAATTCCAATGAATATAGTTCCAGTCTGCAAATTAACACTTCATAAGCTAACCTCCTCACCTATGGAATCACCCGAATAAATCACCTCTGCACCCCCTCCAGTGCCAATATAGCCTTCCTGAAGTAAGTAGATCAAAACTGTATGCAGTACTCCAGGTGTGGCCTCACCAGTACCCTGGACAGTTGCAACATAACGTCCCTGTTTATAACCTCAATACCTTTCGCAATGAAGGGCAACATTCCATTTGCTTTCCTCAGTAATTGCTGTACTTGCAGACCAACCTTCTGTGATTCATGCACATGGGCATGCAGGTCCCTCTGTATGACAGCATGCTGCAATGTTTTACCATTCAAGTAATAATCCTTTTTACTGACACTCCCAACAAAATGGATGATATCATCTTTATCAACATTGTATTCCATCTGCCAGACCTTTACCCACTCACTCAGAATATCTATGTTAATCCACAAAGTCTCACAGTCCTCTGCATGCTTCGCGTCTTCGCATCTTCGTGTCATCTGCAAACCTTAACCCACTACACGTTCTCTCCAACTCCAAATCATCTATATAAATTGTGAATAATTTTGGCCCCAACACCGATCACACAGGCACACCACTAGGTATTGTTTGTCAGCCAGAATATCACTAACTTACACTCAAAATTTGCTTCCTGTAATCCAGCAATCCTTTATCTATGCTGATACTTAACCCGTAACAACATGCACCTTTTTCTTATGCAGCAGTTTCTTGTGTGTCAACTTGTTGAAGATCTTTTGGAAATCTAGTTACACCATAGCCACTGGGGCCTCGTTGTTCACCTTGCTCATACTGTCTCCAAAGATTTGCAAAAGACCTGTTAAACATGACCTGTTCTTCATGAACACATGTTGCATCTGCGCAATAGTACGATTTCTATCGAAATGCCTTGCTATTTTTTCCTTGATAATACACTCAAGCAGTTTCCCCACTACACAGGAAAAGCTAACTGGTCTATAATTCCACATACTTTGTTTACCTCACTTTTTAAACAGTGGCGTCACATTTGCTGTTTTCCAATCTGCTGGAACTGCCCTGGAGTTCTTCAAATTTTATCAAATTGCCACAATTGCATTTACTATTTCTCCTGCTCTCTCTTCTAGAACCCTGGGACGCATTCCATCAGGGCCAGGAGACTTGCCTACCCTCAGCTCCGTTAGCTTGCGCAACACTATCTCTTCCACAATAATGAATGTTTCCAAGGTTCTCACGTACCTCTGTCTCTTTGGCAATTACTAGCATGCTATTAGTGTCCTCCACTATGATGATAGATACAAAACACCTGTTCAATGCCTCGGCCATTTCGTCATATCCTCCACCTAAATGTCCATTCCCATCCTCTAAAGACGAACATGTACTTGAGTCATGCTTTTTAATTCTATACATTTATGGCATTTATCCATCTTTATATTCAGTTCTTTTTTTTTCTCTCTCGTGTCCATTCATACTTTTCTTTATAGTTCATTTTGTGGCATTCTGTTGACCTTTAATGTTTTCCCCAATCTTTTAGGTTTCTGCAGTTCTTGACCAGTTCGCATTCCTTCCCTTTCAATTTGATAGCGTCCCTTATTTCCTTAATACAATTGACAGATTACCCATTTTCTTAGAGTCTTTCCTTTTCACTAGAATATACTTTTGCCACGGAAATTAAAAATCTCCTTTGAAAATTCTCCACTGATTGTCAACTCTCCCAACATGAAGTATTTGTTTCGAGGTGATTTTAGCCAACTCCTCCCTCATTCTATTATAGTCTCCCTTGCTGAAGCACAGCAACCTGGTATTGGATTTTATCTTCACACTCTCCATCTGTATTCTAAAGTCAACCATACTGTGATCACTCCTTCACTATGATGTGAATAATTATTCTTGCCTCATTGTACATGACCAGACCTACGATATCTTGCTCCTCATTATGCGTGCTTTTATTTTAGACTTGAAAGCATTCCCAAGTAGTCAAACCCAAAATTTTTGTATTCGCTGCTTTTAAGACATCCATGAAAAATAAAACAAGGCCATGATAAACTTGTTAAAGGAGTAGCAATGTCACAATGGGACTTCAAAAATGTTTCTGATAATCCAAGTTCACTGCATCAATTGCTGCGCCATAATTTATTTCCCATTCAGTTTTTCAAATATGAGTGGCGTTTAATAATTCGGCAATGAATTTATCTATGTTTATTACTTTATGATTAATGTAATTTTCAAAGTTCCCTGAAAATGCGACCTTTCTAATAGACTCTTGTATTGCCCTGATTGCTTTTTTGGTGCTCAGCAGACTCTGTTTCCCTGCCTCCTTTAGAAATACTGAGATTACATTTGCTGCTGTGAAAATCTGTGAATTCAGTTCCAGAATCATCAAGCATTTGGAAGAGGATAAACAGAGTATTCATTATTACCTTGGCCACCTCCCTTAGTTATCAACGAGAAGATTAACAGGTTATGGGGATGAATCAGATTTCAGTCAAAATAATTTCTCCAAAACTGTTTATGTACAGATTTGATTCTTTTTACTTTTTTTCAGTGTACTGAGAAGTGCTTGGAGTTTACTTTTTGAAACGTTTCCTTTTGTGAAGGCAGAAAAGAAGTGGTTGCTTCATAGTCCTGCCATTTTCCTGTTCTCTGGTTTCAGCCTATAAGGAAGATACAATGATCTTCTCTAACATTTCAGCTTGGTATACTCTATGTTGAGAAGCTTTTACATTTCACTCTTGTTAATGTACGCTTCATTCACCCATCATTTCTTGTCTTAAGCTGCTCAGTGATTGACCTTCCACAGCCATACAATCACAGAATCAATCTCTGTACAATCAGAAATATGGTACAATCTACATTCATCCCACTTAAATGCATCAGGCCCATAGATTTGAGTGTTATTACACTTCAAGTACTTGTCCACGTACCTTTTAACGGCTGTGCGATGACCCACAACTTCCCTCTCAAAACGTGCATTGCAGACGCCAACATCCTCTGAGTGAAAAACCATCCTGAAATCCTCTCTAAACCTCAAACCCTTCACTTTAAAAGCGTGCTTCTTTGTTCTTGACCCTCTGACTTAAAGGGAACGCTGCTGTCTATCCAACCTATCCATGCCCTTTGTAATCTTACCCTTCTGAATCACGTTCCCCTCAGTCTTCTCTGCTCCAAAGTAACCAACCCGAGCTGATCCAGCCTCTCTCCATAGCTGATATGCTCCATTCCAGGGAACATCCTGGTGAATTTCCTCTTGCCACATTCAGTGCATTCACATCTTTCCTGTAATATGGATCCCTGAACTGCACACATTATTCCATTTTGGACGAACCAAAGTGCTATATAGCTCTTGTAATCTATGCCACGATTAGTAAAGGCTATGCCTGCTGTCTCCAATTACCTCTTTACTAATCTATTACCCAGTCCCGTCATATTCCAGGATGTGTGCAGAAGCACCCTCTAACCTTGCGAGTCTGCTGCCATTTATTGAGTTCTCCAATGTCTGGTTAATTCTTCCAAAGTGCACCTTCTCATATTTATCAGGGTTACGTTCCATCTGACATTAATCTGCCCATCCGACCATTCCATCCGCATCTTCCTGTAACGTAAGACCTTCCTCCTCGCTGCCAACCACTCGAATAATCTATGTGTCAGACACAAACCTAATTATTACACTGATCCCATGCCCCTTTACATTCACATTTATATCATTTATGAATACCACAAATAATAAGGGACACAGCACTGACACAGAAACAGGCTTCAACAACCACCTATTTTCTGCAATAGTTTCTCGAACACTGATCTGATACTCAAAGGTCTGTAGTTCCTTTGTCATTTTCTACAGCCCTTCCCATAAAGGGTGTTCTCCAGTCCTCGGCACCTTACCTGTGACCAGATTGTATTTAAAAATTTTCATCAGTGCCTTTCATCCCTTGTCTACATCAACAGCCTGAGATGTAACTGAGCTGGAACTAGGGACGTGTCCAATTTTATATCAGCCAAAACTATAAATCCCTGTACACATCTTACATCAATCTGCTCAAGAGCTTCTGAGGGTAAAAACAATGACTGCAGATGCTGAAAATCAAATACTGGATTAGTGGTGCTGGAAGAGCACAGCAGTTCAGGGAGCATCCAACGAGCAGCGAAATTAACGTTTCGGGCAAAAGCCTGATGAAGGGCTTTTGCCCGAAACGTTGATTTCGCTGCTCGTTGGATGCTGCCTGAACTGCTGTGCTCTTCCAGCACCACTAATCAAGAGCTTCTGAATCCATATTCTCGAATTCTGTTTCTGCATCCTCCTTCTCTCAATTAAAACAGACATGATTCTCTCATATATCAATGTTCACCAGCTTCACCAAGAGATTCCCGCCTTGATCTCAGGCCACGTTTCGTCAGCAGAAAACCTTGCTATCTGAGGGATTAATGTGGAGAATGTCCATTCAGTATATGGGATCAGGATATTTTATTTCGATAAAGACATCAAAATTGTATACAATGCTCCGGGTACTGTCTAGGAGAAAGAGAGGACTGCAGATGCTAGAGATCAGAGCTGAAAAAAAATGTTGCTGGAAAAGTGCAGCAAGTCAGGCAGCATCCAAGGAGCAGAAGAATCGACGTTTTGGATATAAGCATTCCTGAAGAAGGGCTCATGCCCGAAACATCGATTCTCCTGCTCTTTGGATGCTGCCTGACCTGCTGCCCCTTTCCAGCAACACATTTTTCTGCTCCAGGTACAGTCTCACCAGCACTCTGTGTAACTAGTGCAGAATGGTTTTACTGCTCGTCTGAACAAATTACTGCAGAAGCTGGAATCTGTACTGAAACTAAAAATGCTAGTCATCACATTGAGTCAGACAGCATCGTAAGGAGAGAGCAAGTTAATGCTTTGTGTCTATTTGACCCTTCATTGTCTGTATTCGGATTTCCTTTGAATGAAGACAAACGTAACTTTTACCTTCCCAGTTTGTATATGTTCCTTCCAATGCCCTTTGCTTTAATGTTTTCTGCTAACTTACTGTGTGGACTGATTATGATTCCTCCTGAATATTTGACGACATGGCATCCATTGCTTCTCTATGTTTAAGTCTACAAGATATATCTTCAAGCAGAACGTTTCTAAATGATAACTTCCCTTTCATAAATGCAGAATAATTCTCTTGAAGTTTGCTATAACTTTCTCAGTGTCCAATATCGCATTTGTTATGATAGATTGCAAAAGATTACTTCCAACGGATGACAAGTAAACTGATCTGTAGTTTTCCACTCTCCCTCTTCTTCCCTTCTTAAATCGTTGGAATGCATTTATATCCTTTTAAATTGAATACGGATAAATACAGTCATCCACAATCCAATCCATCTGTGTATTGCTGCTTTCTCTGAAATTGCAGTGTGAAGTACATCTGGACTGTCAGATTTATCAATCCTCAATCCAGGTATGTTGTCATATACTACCATGTCAATAGTATGAATGATTTTAGTGTTTAGTTACAAACGGCTGTGGTATTTCTGGGATACGTTCTGGATCTTCGTCCGTGAAGGCAGACATAATGTAACAGTTTCGTCTCCCTGTCAATTTTCTGTTCTCTACAATAAATTATCCCGTCCACACATTCACTGTGCCATACTTGGCCTTGTTTTCATTTTCCTTTCAAATATGGACAGACACTTTTCGCCAGTATTTACCAAGAACAAAAAGAAATTCCAGCAAAGGAATAGGCCCTTCGGGCCTTCCAAGCCTGCACCAATCGAGATCCTCTATCTAAACCAGTCAACTATTTTCAAAGCATCTGTATCCCTCTGCTCCCTATCCATTAATGTATCTGTCTAGATACATATTAAATGTCGCTATCGTGACCACATTTACCACTTCCACTGGCAATGCGTTTCAGGCATCTGCCAGTCTCTGTGTAAAGAACTTTCTGAACATATCTCCATAAACCTTTTCCCTCTCATCTTGAATTCCTGACCAGTAGAAATTGAGTACCCCACCCTGGGAATAAGCGTCTTGCTATCCACCCTGTCTATACCTATCATGATTTTGTAGAACCCAACCAGGTCCCCCAAACCTCCGTCAGTTTAATGAAAATAATCCTAATTTACCAAACCTCTCTTCATAGCCAGTTGCCTCCAATACCAGGAAACATCCTGCTGAAACTCATCTGCACCATCTCCAAAACATCCACATCCTTTTGGTAAGTTGGCGATCAGAACTGTGCGAACTATTCCAAATGTTGTCGAACCAAAGCCGTACACAACTGTAACATGTCCTGTCATCTCTTGTACACAATAGATTCCAACAGATTCCCTCCTGTGGATGACAAGTTAACTGGTCTGTACTTCGCCACTTTCTCTTTTCTGCACTTCTTAAAATGGTGGAATGCAGGAAGCAAAGTATGTTGTCTGCACCCTTGAACACTCTATCGACCTGTCCCACGAAGGAACAATGGATCTGAACACCCAGATCTCTCTGTACATTAGTTTGCCCAGGGCTTTTTCCATTTACCATAAAGTTCACTCTTAAATTGGATCCTCCAAATGGTATCATCCCACATTTGTCCAGATTGAACACTATTTGCCATTTCTCTGCACAACTCTACAATCGATCTATTTTCTGCTGCATTATCTGACAGTCCCCTTCACTTTCTACTACTCTACCAATTGTCGTGCCATCTGCAAACTTATTAATCAGACCACCTTTACCTTCCTTTAGTTCATTTATGTGTATCATAAACAATAGAGGTCCCAGCACTAAACCCTGTGAAACACCACCCAGAACAGTTCTTCATTTTGAGAAACTCCCTTCAACTGCTACTCTCTGTCTGCTGCTGCCCAGCCAGTTCTCCATCCATTTAGCTAGTAGACCCTGGACCCCTTGCAACTTCACCTTCTCCTTCAGCTTACCTTATCAAATACCTTACCGAAGTCCATCATATAACATCTACAGCCTTTTCCTCACTATCAATTTTCACTTCCACAAAGAAATCTACTATGTTTGCGAAGATGTGACCTCCCCGGAACAAAACCAGGGAAGGTCTTGTTTGGAGTCTGTCTGTGTTGTACTCTGGAATCAGACGGGTTTTATTTCCAAGTCAAACTTTATAAAATGCTACATTGACTGACTGCCTACAAAATGCATGTTCTTTTAAAACAAAATTGAATGCATTTGCAAATACAAGTCTGCAAATTCAAATTCACCCCACAGATTTATGTGTGTGTGCATGTGAGAAATGCGGAGTGTGTGTGCGCGGGGGTGGGGGAAGAATGAGAGAGAGAGCGCGTGTATGTGTGTGTGAGAGAGAAAAAGACCGTGTGCGTGTCTGTGTGTGCACATGTGCATGTAAGGGTGGCAGGTGCGTGTGTCCTCGTTAAGACACAGACCGATTTGGCAGATCCCTTTCCCCACACAGACTAACGCTCTGGTTTCAAAGCTTCCACACTCTGCAGCCTCTGCTCCTTTGTTGTTCATGTTACAGACCCCGGTACTATAACTACAGTCTGGATTAGTGGTGCTGGAAGAGCACAGCAGTTCAGGCAGCATCCGAGTAGCTTCAAAATCGACGTTTCGGGCAAAAGCCCTTCATCAGGAACTACAGTACCCATGCTGCATCCAGAGTTGGGTTACAAAATCCTCAGATCTCCCTGAATGTCTGGGGCAGCTCACAGACAACCTCCAGCAAACCATCCCAACCCCTCCACTAACTTTTGAATAACAGGAGTCAGTCAGAAGATTTTCATAGAATCATAGAGTCATAGAGATGTATAGCATGGAAACAGACGCTTTGGTGCAACCCGTCCTTGCCTACCAGATACCCCAACCCAATCTAGTCCTACCTGCCAGCACCCAGCCCATATCGATACAAACCCTTCCTATTCATACACTGATCCAAATGCCTCTTAAATGTTGCAATTGTACCAGCCTCCACCACTTCCTCCGGCAGTTCATTCCGTACACGTACTACACTGTGTGAAAAGGTTGCGCCTTAGGTATCTTTCCCCTCTCACCCTAAACGTCTGCCCTCTATTTCTGGACTCCCCGACCCCAGCGAAAATACTTTGTCTATTTACTCTATTGATGCCGCTCATAATTTTGCAAACCTCTATAAGGTCACCCCTCAGCCTTCGACGCAAGTTCGATGCCTGCCCCTTTACAATAATACTCGAGGGCTTCCTCGTGTTACTGAAAGCACGATCAGCTGAGAGGGACCAACACGGGCGTTCAGTGGACAGGCACAGATTAAGTTTCAAAGACGTGAGTCAAATCAGCTGAATCCCTCCTGTCCAACATGATCATTAAACTGTCAACCATTTTTCTTTCTTCCGTGTGTGGGAGTAGTGCAAGAGCACTGCAGGATTGCATATATAACATGTAACACGGGACACGCGGGGAAGTGAACAACAGCCCACACACACCATTTCACTGCTTCTGAGTTTCACAATGTCAGCACTCGATACATTAGGGAGCCAAAACTCAAAGCCAGGGAAAGATACGGAGGGACAGAAAAATTCACATTAAAGATAGAAACAGATAATTAAGGCAGAAATAGGCCATATTGGTGAAATATGGGGAAAAAGACAGGGCGGTGGGACTAACTGGGGAGCTCTGCAGACTATGCCAATGTATTGGTTAGTAAAATAAACTACCTGCCCAGCATGGAGAGCTGTGCAGACCGTGCCAGTGTATTGCTCAGTAAGCTGGACTGTCTGCCCAGCATGGGGAGCTGTGTAGACTATTCCAGTGTATTTCAGCCTCAGTATTAGCCGGGGATGGGATGTAGTCAGAGGAACGAAATGCAACCTGTAACCAGAAGAGAACACAGTGACCGCAATGCTTTAAATATTTAAACAGCAAGGGCAGTGATGCAATGAATCATGTTTCACAGTTGAAACTGGACAGGTCAACATAGTGACCCATGAGTAACACTGCCAGAATCAAGAAGCGAGAGAGTGAATTAACAAGTTCATTGCTGCAGTTAGTCGTGGTTTGTAAAGTGAACATCTCGATTTAGTCTCAGCAGTAACAATAACAGCGACAATGATAGTAGAGTCAATGAAAGGACAGTATTACAGTCAATCATGATTTATAAAATTAATGACTGAACATTGAGAGTTACCAGGGACACCAGCGAAAACCAGGATTGGATAATAAAAATATTGAATAATGTAAAGTGCATATTTGATCTGCAGCGATAATGGGATTCGATCATAATATGTAGAAAGAAACCAAACATCCCAATATAAACTCCTGTCCATTCTTGAGACATTCAAGCCTAATGTTCTCAGATTCTGACTCATTGTTGGAACATTCCAGTCTAATGTTCTCAGATTCTGACTCATGGTTGGAACATTCCAGTCTAATGCTCTCAGATTCTGACTCATTGTTGGAGCATTCCAGTCTAATGTTCTCAGATTCTGACTCATTGTTGGAACATTCCAGACACTTGTGCTCAGATTCTGATCTCTCCCCACTGCATCTCTTGAGTTGCTGATCCCTGTTAATGCTGTCGGTGGTGCCCCCACTCATACTGTGGAATAGCACATTCAACGGAACCTATTTATCATTAAAAGATGGAACCCCTCCACTGTGCTAATTACAATCCATGGAGACTGGGATTAATCACAGTCACTAAACAAACAGGCTCAGTTAACCCCTTCCATATGTAACTTTTACTATCCCAATAAAAGGGAACATTTACTCAGTCTGGGTGGAATAGATGGGTGTTGCTCAGGGATGGACCATAAATCTTTCAATCTTCTTCTTCTTTCTTCCGTGTATGTGGGATTAGTGCAAGAACACTGCAGAACTGTTTATATTACATACTGTTTGTAAAGGAAGATAGAGATAAATAAACAGACCGGCTGCATAAGGTGACCAGTGGAGACACTTGCATAGACAATAAACCAGTGTACACTATTTATTGCCCATTGGCGTTGTGCAGTGCTGCTACTTGTGACATCATTCAGAGCATTGAGACTGCTGCTCAGCAATAGGAGAAGGTAATTCTGTCCCCATATGTCTGTCAGAGAGGGACAGGAGGAGACCATCAGCCTCTCGACCCTGTTACAGATGGACAGTGGGAGGCCATAAAGCCCCTCAGGTCTGTTGCAGAGGGATAGGAGGAGACAATTCAGCCTCTTGAGTCTGTTGTAAATGGACAGAAGGAGGCCATTCAGCCTCTTGGGTCTGTTCCAGTGGGAACGAAGGAGGCCATTCTGCTTCGTGAGCCTGTTATTCAGTAACTACCACTTTTAAAATACTCAAAAGAACCGTCCTGACATAAATGGTAAAGTTCTAAATTGAATCAGGCCAACTTTGAACATTTTATATGGGCAATTTCAAAAGCTGTTTGTGAGGAGCTCGTGGCAGGAAAGTGGGAGGCCTTCAACAAATGAGATTACAGAGTCTAGATAGAGTATGTTCCGGTTCGTGAGCAATGCAAGGCTGGTCGGGAATTCTGGATGGCGAGCGGAATTGAGGTTCTGTTCAAGAAAAAGACGGAAGTATATGATAGGTACAGACAGTAGAGATCGAGTGAATCCATTAAGGAGTACCAGGGTTGTAGGCTAATACTCAAGAGGGAAATCAGGAGGGTAAACTGGGGGCATAATATATCTTTCGAAAATAAGGTAAGGGACAATCCAAAGAATTGCTACCAATACATTGAGCTCAAAAGAGTATTTAGAGAGAGGACAGGGCCCTTTAAACATCAGAAAAGTGACCTATGTGTGGAAGTACAGGAGAATGGTGAAATGCTACATCAGTAATTTGCATCAGTACATATTTTGGAGTAGGATATGGAAGGTAGAGAACCTGGGGAAATGAATAGTGATATCTTGAAAAGTGTCCATATTACAGAAGATGAAGAGCTTTTCATATTAAAATGCATTAAGGTGCATAACCCCCTCTGACCTTTTATGTGACTCTTGGATAGGCAACTGAAAGTAAGTACAATGAAGGGCACATAGGTTAGTCTGATTTTAGAGGAGGAGAAACTGCCGGCACAACATCAACAGCTCAAGGGCCTGTACTGTGATACACTGTTCTGTGTTCTATGACCTGATCAGGTGTACCCCAGAATCTGTTGGGAAGCTAGGGAAGCCATTATGTGATATCTAGCTGAGATATTTTTATTATGGACAGCCACAGGTAAGGTTGTGCCATTGTTTAAGAACACTTGGTCAGGAAAAGTGAGGAAACTATAGACCGGTGGGCCTGATGTCATTAGTGGGTAAGTTGTTGGAGGGGATTCTGAGGGACAGGATTTACTCGTGTTTGGAAAGGTAAATTCCAATTAGCGATAGTCAACATGATTTTGCTTGTGAGAAATCTTGTCTCAATAATTTGATTTAGTTTATTGAAGAAGTGACGAATAAGATTGATGAAGGCACAAAAATAGAACTGTGGAATAGAATATGGACTTTAATAAGGCATTCAAAAAGGTTCCGATTGGTAAACTGTTAAGCATGGTTTGATCGCATGGAATACAGGGAGAGTTGTAGATACTTCGCTCAAAAGTAAGAGATGAAGGTAATTCTGGTGCAGCATACTTTATTTGGCCTGGAGGCCTGTGACCAACAGTGTACCACAAGGATCTAATGAATTTTCTCATTTCTGTAAATGATTTGGATGTGAATATTAGTAGGAATGGTTTGTGAGTTTACAGATAACACCAAAATTGGTGTGTAGTGGACAGTAAAGATGGTTAACTCAGAGTAAGACGGAACCCTGATAAGATGAGCCAAAGTGCCGAGGAGTGGCTGATGGAGTTCATGTCAGACAAACAGATGTGCAACATTTTTCTGAGCCAAATTGGGTCAGCACTTGTAGGGAGGATCCTGGGAAGTGTTTCCAAACACAGACAGCTAAATAGACACTATAGAAACCCTGCAGTGTGGAAACAGGCCATTTGGCCCATCGAGTCCACACTGACCCTCCAGATAACATGCTGACCAACACACCCATACGTTACCCCGGTAACTCTACATTTCCCTTAGACAATCCACTTAACCTGCATATCCCTGGATACTGTGGGTCAGTTTAGTGAGGCCACTGAACCAATCCTGTGTATTTTTAGACTGTGGGAGGAAAACTAAGCACCTGGATCTGTCACATCAAGTGATGTCAAATTCCAGCGTGGTACCTCTGTCAAGCCCTCCTTTACCTTCACCCCAGGATTCACATTCCACTGGACAGGTCCTTAAGCTGTGACTGACATATTGCCTGCACATCTGCCCTCACACCTTCCCCTCCTTTCCAGATCAAGTGTTCCATTAATACTGCAGCATGCAAGATAATTGCTGATCTAAAATAAAACAAAGAGCTGTATACTCTGGAGATCGGTAAACAGTACTGTTCTGATGACGACTCCCCTGATTTGAAACATTGACTCTGCTCTCCTCTGACAAAGGATTGCGAGAAAGTGACAACTGCAAATGCAGTGAATTCTAAAGTGAATTCCTGATGAAGGGTTTCTATCTGAAACATAGTCTTTCCTGCTCCTCGGATTCTGCCTGACCTGCTGTGCTCTTCGGGGCCCAAACCTTTTGACTCTCTTCCTTCAACTGCAACCAGACCCGTTGAGTTTTTCCTGCAAACTCTTGGGTATCTAATTTCCTGTTTTTAACATAAACAAAGATTTCCCTGCAGTGTTGACTTCCATGCACATCTTCCACCAGTGTTTGCTTCTCATTCTTGGTTCTAAGCTGCAGTCAAACTTTATGTATAAACTGAGCACCGTGGTGAGATGAATGGTAGATTCAGCGAGATTTTTCTTGAGGCATTTCTTGATGTTACAAAATATCACTGCATTTTGTTCGAAAAACGCATGGAACAGAAAGGCTGAGAAGGATATGGGCAAAGTGCAGGGATATGGAGTGAATGTGGACCGAATGTCATGGAAAGATATGTTCACAGGTTTCAGAATTGTGAATGTAGACATGTTGATAGCATCAGGCAAAATAAGCCAACATTACCAGGAATGCTGTGTGAATGGGATATTGGTGTGAGTTCAGATGATGGAGAGTTTTGCATGAGGATTTGTTCTGCAACTTTGTATCTGGGAGTGGGGTCTGCAGAGTCTTTGACTCTGGGCTGAATCTAACACAAATTTCTCTCAGTGTCATTTTCATTGAGTGACAGAGGTTATGTCTGTATGAGACTGAACTAGTTTCCTGGTGCTATCTGATCGAACTCACCTCATTTACTACTCACCCCACCGCATGATGTCCCTATCATTCAATGCCAGACTGATTCGCCCACTCATCATGGTTGGAGGTACTCACCATCGCCGGAAATCCCTGGATATTCCGTGATCCCTAGCACGGATGCCAAAAATAAAGGCCAGTGGGCAAATAATTGAGCTTTCTCAGTTCGGAACTGCCCTGCCCAGTTTAGGCCGAGCATGGCAGATAAGACAATACATAATAGACAACAGACAATAGGCGCAGGAGTAGGCCATTCGGCCCTCGAGCCAGCACCAACATTTATTATGATTATGGCTGATTATCCACAATCAGTATCCTGTTGCTGCCTAATCCCTGTCACCCTTGATTCCACCATCTTTAAGAGTTCTATCCATCCATAAGGGGTAATTACACTACGGGTTTGTCGACAGGGGCAATGATGTCCTCGTGGACGGGGTAGTAGAGAGGGGGACCATTCTTTTCTCAAAGGGAGCCACACCACCAGACCCACCAAGCTGAACCACCCAGCCCAGTGCAGTATATGTGGTCTGAAGAAATGTCCAGCAATACAGGACAAGCATCAATAGCCTTCCCCACTCTGTCAGTATAAGGAATACCGTATTCTCTCTGTTCCCTCACATTCACTGTATATCTGTTATAGCACCTACCTCAGAACAAGGCTTACCCTCCAACATTCTCACTGCTGCAGTCAGCACATCCCCCTCCTCCTCTCTCTCTAGCCTTTGTTATACCCCCACAAATTCATAGAATGCTCTGGAGAGTGCTGATTATGGAATATTCCAGAAAACGTTCCAAACAATTCCCAGTTTCAGGAGAATGACAGTGCACCAGTGTGGAAAACATGAGGGGAAATAAACAGCGTGTTTTTTTAAAAATTAAAATTAGATGCACACGAAATTGAAATCCATCATGAGGCCATTCCGTACTTCAAACGTGCTCTACCACTTAATAAGATCGGGAGTGATCTGTCTCCTGAGCTCAATGTTAAAGCAACTTTCAGTCATTCAGCCCCCGGCATCATGTCACTGACCAGATGACACTCAGGCATTTTTATCCGGAGTTTATGTGTTCCTTAGGCATTTCCCATGGGGGCGGACTCTCCTACCAACATGGGCGGCACGGTGGTTAGCACTGCTGCCTTACAGCGCTAGAGACCTGGGTTCAATTCCCGCCTCAGGCGACTGACTCTGTGGAGGTTGCACGTTCTCCTCGTGTCTGCGTGGGTTTCCTCCGGGTGCTCCGGTTTCCTCCCACAGTCAAAAGATGTGCGGTTCAGGTGAACTGGCCATGATAAATTGCCTGTAGTGTTAGGTAAGGGGTAAATGTATGGGTCGGTTGTGGGTTGGTGTGGACTTGTTGGGCCGAAGGGCCTGTTTCCACACTGTAAGTAATCTAATATGTCCCATTAGCTTTCTATTTTCATGCAATAAAAAGCATTCTTCACACAGACCAATCAGAAACTTACTGTTATTTAATAGTTGTCGATATCTAAACACAATTATTATTCTGGTTATTTTGTTTGTATCACCTTTTTGCATTCAGCTCAGGATAGCATCTAAACACTTCTTTCCACAATTTCCAGCAGAGAACATTTTTATCCTCGGCTCGTACCTGGACCGTTACCTGGATTGTACCTTTTTCCTTGTTATGAAAGTTTCTCTTGCCCTTTTTCTGTGATTGTTTCTGTCTGAAACAGTTACACAGGCTCCCACTCAGTTGGCTGGACAGCTGGTTTGTGATGCAGAGGGAGGCCAATAGCGCAGGTTCAATTCCCCATACTGACAGAGGTCACCATGATGGGGACGTTCTCTCAGCCTCCAGGGCTCAACGCCACTTTCCTGTTCACCCCTCATATCCCACAACTCGCTGATAGGTCAAACACCAATCCAGCCCATCTGTAAAAACATTCAATGACCCAGCCTCCACAACTCTCTAGTGAGTGAAATTCAGACTTCACGACCTTCTGAAAGAAGACTTTTTTTGTATTTCAGTTTGAAGTCGATGTCCCCTATTCTGTCTCTGAGTTTGAGACTCTGCCCAGGTGTGGAAACACATTCTCAGCATCTACCTTGTCAAGCCCCCTCTGTATCCTTTACGTTTCAGTAATATCACGCTCATTAATTTCAAGCACAATGAATTATCGCCTCACCATTTTAGATGCATTCAATGATTCAACCCTTTCATCCCAGGACCCTGCGTACTGTATCATTCTAGTTACTTGCTGCATCACCACAATGACTTTATGTTTTATACACAGGAACACTCCAATCCTTTTTTCCTGCTCCTTTGTTGGGAGTCTTCTTCATTAAATAACAGCCTGCCTTTTGGTTCGCAGTGTCATCCTCAAACTCGGATATATATTGCATTCAGCTCTGGCCATCAGGCTTTCAGAATAGACTGTAAATAACTGACGCCATCGGACTGGTATTTGTGATACCGCAGTAGATATGTCTTTATCATAACGATCCATTAATCCTGACTGTCCGATTTCTATATGCTAACCACCCGTCATCCCATGCTAATTCATTGTCCGTAGCACTACGAGCTTCTATCTTGTGTAAGAACCTTTATTTTGTGACACCTTATGGAAGATCTCTGGTAAGCCGCATGCCCACCAGTTCCCCTTTATCAAGTCCGCATGTTACATTTTCAGGGCTCTCAGAATAACTTTGCAGGCAAAATATAGTTTCCTATTCACAAAACCATGCTGACTCTGCGTGAAGCTTTTCTAAATGCCCTTGAATTCTAGCCTTAATAACAGACTCTCGCAGATTCCAGGTAATTATGGTTGGGATAACTGGTTTCTGTCTGTCTCGCTCCTTTCTCGAAGACAGGCACCACATTGGAGGTTGCCAGTTTCGCTGGAATACTCCTGAAATCCAGAGAGTCATGGAATCGTTCACACACTACCACCAGCCACTCTGTAACCACTTTTTAAAAAAAAACAACTATGAATTATGAATTATGTGGCTATTACGGAGACATGGCTAGATCAGGGACAGGATTGGCTGTTGCGGGTTCCAGGGTTTAAATGTTTTAGTAGGGTCAGAGGTGGGGGCAAAAGAGGGGGGGGGGGTGGCTTTGCTTGTCAAAGATAGTATTACAGCGGTGGAAAGGAAGATGGACGAAGATTTGCCATCTGAGATAGTTTGGGTTGAGGTTAGGAATAGGAGAGGTGAGGTCACCCTGTTAGGAGTCTTTTACAGGCCTCCTAATAGTCCTAGAATTGTTGAAGAAAGGATTGTGAAGATGATTCAGGAGAAGAGTGACAGTAATAGGGTGATTGTTATGGGAGACTTTAACTTTCCTGATATTGATTGGGAAAGCTATAGCTCAAGTTCGTTAGATGGGTCAGTGTTTGTGCAATGTGTGCAGGAGAGTTTCCTGACCCAATATGTAGATAAGCCAACAAGAGGTGAGGCCATACTGGATTTGGTTCTGGGTAACGAACCAGGCCAGGTATTAGAACTAGAGGTAGGTGAGCACTTTGGGGACAGTGACCACAATTCGGTGATTTTTACTCTAGTGATGGAGAGGGATAAGTGTGTACTACAGGGCAAGAGTTATAGCTGGGGGCAGGGAAATTATGATGCGTTGAGGCATGACTTAGGAGGTGTGGATTGGAAAAGTAGATTCCAAGGCAAGAGCGTAATTGATATGTGGAACTTGTTCAAGGAGCAACTATTGAGTGTCCTTGATAAGTACGTACCTATCAGGCAGGGAGGAAAGGGTCGTGTGAGGGAGCCGTGGTTTAATAAGGAGTTGGAATCCCTTGTTAAATGGAAGAGGGCGGCCTTGTAAAGATGAGGCGTGAAGGTTCAATAGGGGCAATTGAGAGTTATAAGGTAGCCCGGAAGGACCTGAAGAGAGAGCTAAGAGCAGCAAGGAGGGGACATGAAAGGTCCTTAGTTGGTAGGATTAGGGAAAACCCTAAGGCTTTCTATAGGTATGTTAGGAATAAAAGAATGACTAGGGAAGGAATAGGTCCAATCAAGGATAGTAATGGGAAGTTGCGTGTGGAGGCTGAAGAGATTGGGGAGGCACTGAATGAATACTTTTCGTCAGTATTCACTCAGGAACAGGACATTGTTGTCGATATGAATACTGAGGCACGAATAAGTAGAATGGATGGCTTTGAGATATGTAGAGAAGAGGTGTTGGAAATTCTGGAAAGGGTGAAAAAAGAGAAGTCCCCTGGGCCTGATGGCATTTATCCTAGGATTCTCTGGGAAGCAAGGGAGGAGATTGCAGAGCCATTGGCCTTGATTTTTGTGTCCTCTTTGTCTACAGGAGTAGTGCCAGAGGACTGGAGGCTAGCAAACGTGGTTCCCTTGTTCAAGAAGGGGAGTAGGGATAATCCTAGTAACTATAGGCCAGTGAGTCTCACTTCTATTGTGGGCAAAGTCTTAGAGAGAATTGTAAGGGATAGGATTTATGCACATCTGGATAAGAATGATGTGATCAAGGATAGTCAGCATGGTTTTGTGAAGGGCAGGTCGTGCCTCACAAACCTTATTGAATTCTTTGAGAAGGTGACTAAGGAGGTAGATGAGGGGAAAGCGGTAGATGTGGTGTATATGGATTTTAGTAAGGCGTTTGATAAGGTCCCCCATGGTAGGCTACTGCAGAAAATACAGAGATATGGCATTGAGGGTGAGTTGGAGGTTTGGATTAGGAATTGGCTGGCTGGAAGAAGACAGAGGGTAGTAGTTGATGGCAAAGGTTCATCTTGGAGTGCCGTCACTAGCGGTGTTCCGCAAGGATCTGTTTTGGGACCATTGCTGTTTGTCATTTTTATAAATGACCTGGAGGAAGGGTTAGAAGGTTGGGTGAGCAAGTTTGCGGATGATACGAAAGTCGGAGGAGTTGTAGACAGTGAGGAAGGATATGGCAGGTTACAGCGGGATATAGAGAAGCTGCAGAGCTGGGCAGAAAAGTGGCAAATGGAGTTCAATGTAGCTAAGTGTGAGGTGATTCACTTTGGTAAGAGTAATAACAAGATGGATTACTGGGCTAATGGTAGACTACTTGGTAGTGTGGAAGAGCAGAGGGATCTTGGTGTCCATGTACGCAGATCTCTGAAAGTTGCCACCCGGGTAAATACTGCAGTGAAGAAGGCATATGGCGTACTGGCTTTTATTGGTAGAGGAATTGAGTTCCGGAGTCCTGAGGTCATGCTGCAGTTGTATAAGACTCTGGTGCGGCCGCATCTGGAATATTGTGTGCAGTTTTGTTTGCCATACTATAGGAAGGATGTGGAGGCACTGGAACTGGTGCAGAGGAAGTTTACCAAGATGTTGCCTGGTATGGTAGGAAGATCCTATGAGGAAAGGCTGAGGCACTTGGGGTTGTTTTCATTGGGGAAAAGAAGGTTTAGGGGTGACTTGATAGAGGTGTACAAGATGATTAGGGGGTGAGATAGGGTTGACAGTGAGAACCTTTTTCCACGTATGGAGTCAGCTATTACAAGGGGGCATAGCTTTAAATTAAGGGTGGGGTAGATATAGGACTGATGTTAGGGTTAGGTTCTTCACTCAGCGAGTCGTAAGTTCATGGAATGCCCTGCCAGTAGCAGTAGTGGACTCTCCCTCTTTATGGGCATTTAAACGGTCATTGGATAGGTATATGGAGGATAGTGGGTTAGTGTAGTTTAGGTGGGCTTTGATCGGCGCAACATCGAGGGCCGAAGGGCCTGTACTGCGCTGTATTCTTCTATGTTCTATGTTCTAATTACTGCTGACCAGTTTATCCTTACTCTTATCTGTTTGTCAAAAAACCTTGTTCCTTTTGTTAGAGACAGTTCAAAAACGTTCCTTTTATTAACATTTTGTTTATATCATTGTCATGTTTGCAGTGCCTTCCCCTGTGAGGAACAATGCAAAGTACTGGTGTAATTTATGTCTGTTCTCTGTAGCCAGTTCCCCAGACACATCCTTCAAATGACCTCAAAATACTTTCCAGACTTCATTTCTACCTAAGGTCACACACTCATTTTGAACTTCTTTTATATGCACAGAAAAGTTTGTGATGCTTGTTTTTATATTTCTTGCCAACTTACTTACATCAGATCTCTTATTCCCCCTTTTCCTCGCTTTCTAGATTCATACAGTCACATCACGCATGAACAGACCCTTTGGTCCAACTTGTTCATGCCGAACTAAACTAGTCCCATCTGCTTTCACATGCCCCATATGCCTCTAAACATTTCCAATTTATATATTTGTCCAAATGTATTTTAAATGTTGTAGCTGTGCTTTCATCTACCACTCTTCCTCTTGCAGCTCATTCCATATACACATCACCCTATACGTGAAAAAGTTGCTCCATTGGCACTTTTACGTCTTCTCTCTTTCACCTTAAAGCGATGTACTCTATGTTTGAATCCCTGCCCCCCTCCCCCACTCTCCGGGGGAAAATACGTTGGCTCTCCACCCAATCCATGCCGATCATGATTGTATAAACTTCTATAACGTCATTTTTCAACCTCGTCCACTCCATCTAATACTAGCTTCAAGAACAAGCATTTAATCGTAAGCACTGCAAATGTGAAACAATATTCAAAATGACAGGTAAACAACACAGACATAACTTCATACTGTGATTTGTTTTATCTCAAAGTAACAAAGCTAAGACAGCGTGAAATCCTTACCAGTGCCATTTAGGAAGTCAAATACTTGAATTTCTTTGTCGAAAAAGGGTGATGATCCCTACACTGAAAGCGTATCTCTGGCCAAATCCAAGTAAGAAAGGGAATTCTTATACCACACGGTCAGCATGCAGTTGCCTTTAGCAGAGTGAGATGAAGGCTGGGTATACTTGTTGAAATTTTGGATCACAGTGTGAATTCAGTGCAAAGGGAGAGAGGTGTTTTCAAGAAGGTTTAATCCAAGAAGGAAACTTTCCGGAATGAGATGTGAGTGGGAGGTGGAAACCAACACGAATACAGAGGCAGAGTCACACTGAGACCAGAGGCAAAGTGGCAGCACAAAACACAGCTTGATGCTCGTGCAGGGAAGGTAGACTCAGATAGGAACCATTATATGAGAGAATGTGCTCTGTAATTGGAGACGGATAACCTGGAACAAGGAAGGGGAGATGAGCAGGGAAGAGGATGGAGCAGTAATGGCTGGGGTTTCTGCGGGTAATTCAGGAAGCACAGCTGAAATTCATGCCCAGAATCTGCTCACGGTCCCTGAAATATCCACCCTAAATCTGGGCACGCACTAATGCTCGTTAATTTGCGGTTGAATAGTATCCTTGACAGATTTTGACAACCACGAGCAGTTCATCTTCTTCCGAGTCCTTTCTCTCCTGTATTTCTCTCATTGTATGCAACATTGTATGCATTCTTGCATACAGTTCTCCAATCCAGGAGGAAACACCATCAAGTGAGGCTTTAGAGAGAGTAGCAGCTAGGAATAATTTACTAAAACTTCCAACCCCTTTGGGACCCTAAGCACCCGGTGATTGTTACAGCTATAAGAAAAAACAAACTAGAAAGCCTGGTCTGTGTGAGCTGGCCATTGTTACTACCATTTATTAAAAAACCCTAAAATCCCCATAGGTTATTTATTTGAGCCGTTTTCAGTCGGCAGTTGGACCTTTAAGATCTCTTACTAAAAAAAATGAGAAACTAACATTTTATTTAAAAAGTAAAAGCATTGCCACACAATTTAGATGCCTGGTCCTTTACTCAATGAGCTTCCCCGTATTACTGAACGCAAGGTCCCCTGAGTGGGGCAAACACAGGTACAGACCAAGTTACAAGGATGTGTCTTATAACGTCTGAAACACGCTTGTCTATGAACCATCACACGGGACATACCGGGAAGGGAACAACAGCTTGAAAAAACACCTTTTCAGTATTTCTGAGCTACACAATGCCAGCACTCGATACACTAGGGAGACAAAACCCAAGGCCAGGGAAAGATACAGAGGGACAGAGAGATTTACTTTAAAGACAGAAACAGACAGTTAATTAACTGAAAAGATGTGAAAATATGTGGAAAAAGGCAGGGCAGTGGGACTAATGAGGAAGTGAGATCTTCGTGAGTAAAATTACAAGAATGAGAACATTGAATAAAGGCATTGTCAGATCAGCGGAAACGGTTTGTTACATCAAATTCTGAATCTGCTTTACTGACCACCACAAACAACATAAACTTGGACAGGATGACAGCCCAGCATGGAGAGCTGTGCATACCATGCTCGTGTGTTGCTCAGTAAACTGCACTATCTGCCCAGCATGAGAGTATTGCAGACTTTGCTATCATATGCTAGTGTGTGTGTGTGTGTGTGTGTGTGTGTGTGTGTGTGTGTGTGTGTGTGTGTGTGTGTGTGTGTGTGTGTGTGTGTGTGTGTGTGTGTGTTTGAATGCGAAACTCATTGTTTGAGAAGGAACGCACATGGAGGAAACTATTTTAAATACGAACAACTGGCAGGCTTTTTATTAATCAACAGAGAGAACGAGGGAAGTTTCATGGACAGATGATATAAAGTGTTTGAGAATGTTAAAATAACGTCATTACCAGTCACAACAGCAATATACATCGGTGTACACATGAATGACAGATGGATGGGAGATTGGTGTGATGTGGAATCAGAATTGTTTCGGCAGATTTGAAGCCGGGAGTATCAGCAGCAGATTATTAACTTCATTAAGCCTGTACTTCATAGGTCAAGGTTCAAACAGGAGATGGAATAAACCATTAAGATATATTCTGGAGTGGTGAGTATTTCAAGTTAGAAATGTTCAGGGCATGGTGTCAAGAATCAGCTCATAGTCAAAGGGATCTCCCACAGTTGTGACTTGTCTGCTTCAGCTGCAAATATTGGCCAAGGATGTGATGGAAAGTACGCAAAGTACGGTACTTATTGACCAGTGTGCGGCCACTCCTGGTTTTAATGCCCTGTTGTCAAATCCTTTCATAACCTTGAGACAGAGCATTGAGACTGCTGCTCAGGAACTGGCCGAAGCAATTCTGTCCCTATGGGCCTCTTACACAGGGATAAGAGAATGCCATTCAGTCCATATTAGCCTATTGCTACTAAAAAATGTGGAAAGGTGGGATATTGGCACATTTTGCCGAAAGAATAATTCAAAATGAAGAGATGCATCGCTGCAGCTGTATGAAGTGTTACTGAGAGGGCACCTGGAGTAAATAGTGTTGTTGATGTTTCTGTAACTGAGAAAGGATGGACCTCCATCAGATACAGTTTACCAGTTGCTCATAATCCACGGGTTGTTGTCTCATTTAATGTCTCGGATCTGTGACACAGGGTCAGGAGGAGGCCATGAAGCCTATTGAGTCTATTTCAGAGGGACAAGAGGAGGTCATTCAGCCTCTCCAGTCTATTACAGAGGGACAAGAGGAGACCATTCAGCCTCTCTAGTCTATTTCAGAGGAACAAGAGGAGACCATTCAGCGTATCCAATCTATTACAGAGGGACAGGAGGAGCCTATTCAGCCTTTCGAGCCTGTTACAGAGGGGAGGAAATGTTTATTTAACATTCAAGTCTGTTACACGTAAATATTAGTTTTAAACTAGTTGTGGAATAGGAAAGACCTAATGTAAACATTGAATTTCTAACTTTGAAGAAGGCCAATTTTGAAAGTGTTAGGCGAGCCCTGTGAAAGGCTGATTGGAATACCCTATTCACAGGTAAAGGGATGGTTGGAGAATGCAAGGCCATCAAAACTTGGTTTCAGAGAGTCCAGAGCCAACGTGTTCCCATTAGTGAGAGGGGCAAGGCTGGGGGGTACAGGGAGTGCTGGATGGTTAGATATATTGATGCTCTGGTCAAGGTAAGGAAGGAGGCATATGTCAGGTAAACAGAGCTGTGTTTAAGTGAATCCCGAGAGGACTATAAGGTCAATAAGTGCATTGTCAATGGGGAAATTGGGCCAGAAAAATGTGGACATGAGATGGCTTAGAAATAGGGTTAACGAGGCATTGAAGCACCTCTACACATCCTTTAATTGCAAAATGTTAACTAGGGGGAGAATAGGGCACCTTAAAGTTCAGTAAGGCTACGTATGTGTGGAACCATAGGAGATGGAAGGGATACTAAACAAGTATTTTTCCTAGTATTTAATGTAGAAGAGGTTACAAGAGCGAGAGAATGAAGAAATACATAGTGATATCTTGAAAAGTATCTATATTACAAGGAGATGTTGGACATTTTAAAACACATAAAGGTGAACAAATCCCTGGGACCTGATCAGTTGTATCCCAGAATATTGTGGGAAGCTAGGAAAGAAATTGCTCAGCCTTTTGCTGATATATATGTAACATTGATTTCCACAGGTGAGGTAACAAACGACTGGAGGGTTGCGAACATAGTGTCATTATTACAGAAATTAAGGAAAACCCAGGTAACTATAGATCGGTGAGCCTGACGTCAATGGTGACTAAATTGTTGGAGGGAATTTTGAGGGAAACGATGTATATGCATTTGGAAAGACAAGGACAGAAGAGGGCTTTGTACATTGGAGATCACGTCTCACTGACTCGGTGGATGTTTTGAGGATGTGAAGATGATGATTGATGAAGGCAGGACAGTGGATGCTGTCTTCATGGAGTTCAATAAGAAAACCAAAATGTTCTACATGGTAGACTGGTTAGCAAGGTTAGACTGGCTGGGATACAGGGAGAATTCGCCATTTAGGTCCACACTTTTCTTGAATATCGGAGACAGGCCGTGACAGTGGACATTTGTTCATTAAACTTTGAGACATGTGACCAGTGATGTGCCGCAAAGATCAATAGTGGGTCCGCTGCCTTTTGTCACTTACACAAATCATTTGCACTTGAGTATGTAAGTATGATCAGTAAGTTTGTAGATAATAACAAATTTGGTGGTGTAGTCGACAGTGAAGAATGATCTCTCAGAATATAATGGGAATTTAATTAGGTGATCTGAGGAGTGGCAGATGGAGTTTATTTTAGATAAATGTGAGGTGTTGCATTTTGGCAAGAAAAAATCAGGGCCAGACATATAGGTAGGATCCTGTCGAAAGTTGCCAATCAAGGAGAGCTCCATAGAAATTATAGAATACCTACAATTAGGAAACAGGATTTTCGGCCCATCGAGGCTGCACCGTCCCTCTAAACAGTATCCCACTGGACAAACCCCTACCCTATCCCTCTCAGCCTGCATTTTCCATGGCTAATGCACCTTGCCCTCACAGCCAAGCGTACTATGCACAATTTAGGATGGCCAACCTACCCTTATCTGTATATCGTTATACTGTCGGAGGGAAACATAGCATCTGGAGTAAACTCACACAGACACGGGGAGAATGTGCAAACTCCACACAGCCAGACATTCAAGGATGGAATTAAACCCCGATCGCTGCCCTGTGAGGCACCTGGTGGTGCAGGTTCTCCGTTCCTTGAAATTGCTGTCACAGGTAGACAGTGCAGTGAAGAAGGCACTTGGTGATCTTCCCTTTATTGGTGCGTGCTTTGAGTCGAAGCGATTGCATGACATGTTGCATCTCTACAGGACATTGGTTTGGCCACTTTTGTAATATTGCTTTTAATTCTGGTCAACCTGCTGTCGGAAAAATATTGTCAAACTTGAAAGGGTGCAGAAGAGATTTAAAAGAATGTTGTAGGTGTTGGAGGGTTGAAGTTACAGGGAGAGGTTGAATAGGCTGGGAGTATTTTCAAGTGTTGAGGCTGAGGGTGGATCTTAAAGAAGTTTATAAAATCAGGAGGGGCATAGAAAAAGTAAACAGTCAATGTATTTTCCCAGGATAGACAATTCCAAATATAGAATATAAAGGCTAAAGGTGAGAGGAGAAAGATTCAAATAGGGACATGAGGGACAACATTTTCACACAGAGTCTGCTGTGTGTATGGATTGAACAGCCAAAAGAGGTGGTGGAGGCAGGCACAGTTACACCTTCAAAAAGGCATTTGGATGGATACATGCATGGGAAGTGTTTAGAGAGAGAGGGGCCATGTGCTGGCAAGGGAGACGAGATTAATTTAGGATATTTGGTGGGTATAGATGACCAGACCAAAGGATCTTTTTCCATGTTATACATCTCTGAGAGTCTATTGACTCTTGAGAGTTTAACACGGGAACAGGAGGAGGCGATTCAGCTTCTGAATTCTGTCAGTCAGCTGGTTTGCTCAATTACTGACAGTCAAATACAAAAATACATCATTCAGAATTTGATGTTGTTTTACAGAAATAGGAGAAAGGTTTTTAGTCAAGAAAAGCCGTAAAGAATGTGAAGATGCCATTCAGTCCCTCACCTCCATTCCACAGGAGCAGCGGGTGAACACAGAGCTATTGGAGCCTGTTACTCTGTAGCAAGAGGAGGACATCTACTTTCACAAAACTTCGATTAGGAGGCACTCACTCAACTGCTCGAAACTGGGACACAGGGAAATCTTGAGGCTAGTGAGGCCCGAGGATCCTGTTACGCAGGAACAGGAGGAGGGGACTCACTCCCCACCAGTATGGGACACTGGGAGAGAAGGGAAGTTTGCTTGGAACAAACACAAATATATGAATAAGTTGCATTCGTGGTCCACACAATCCTGCCCCAATATTCACTAAGACCACGGCTGATCTGATGGTGATTCCCTCATTCCATTTCACGGAGACTGTCCTCTCTGCAGCTCCATTTGTTGGTCATGTTGCAGACCCAGATGCTGCAACAACAGTCACCATGACTCATTCAGAGGTTCGGGTCAAACGGGATGAGTCTGCATTTGAAGGGTCCAATAACAAGAATGAAAACATAAAATAAAGATTTAGCCAGATGTTTAGTTCTCTCACATTCACAATCCAACTCACATAACCTGCCCGTCCATTACACTTTCAGGATGGAGCACTGTGAAGATATGGCTAGCATACTGCGGAATACAACCCAGCAATGTACAGAATGGAACTCTGTGCAGCCCACACCGATACTTGATCTATAATCATGGGCTAAATGCCCAGCTTGGGGAGCTGTGCAGTCCGCACTGGTTCATTCATATATAAACCCAGGCTGTTGCATTGTTCGGTAGCACTGTGTTAGATCACTGCCCAGTGTGGGGAAACTTGCAGCCAATGTTGGAAGTGACAGGATGTGCAGCTCCCATCCATTTACAGCTCCATAACTCCACTGTGCCTTGACAAAGGGTGCCATGGATGTGAAAATCACTGAGATGTCGAGATGTAAATGGAAACAGTTTAAATACCAATAGTTCTGATTATGGCGAGTATCACACCAGTCTTGAAAGTTGAAATAACTGAGATAATACACAGTGAGGTTTTGTGAATGGTGCAAAGTATTTAGAGGGGGATGGTAATGTTGTAGTGGTTGCACTGTAAGCCTCCAAATCGGCAATGTGAATTACAGGAAGAAATATGCATGGAGACTGGGGAGACTTGCAGGAACAATAGGGTTGTTACAAGAGGTGATTTCAATTTTCCTAAAATAAACTGGGGCTTCCAGATGGTTAAGAACTTAGATGGAACATAATTATTTAAGTGTGTTCAGGAAAGTTTCCACAATCAATATATAGAATAACCTACTTGGAAGGGACAAACTCGACCTACTGTTGGGAAATAGGGCAGGACAGGTGAAGGAGATAAAGTGGGGGAGCATTTTGGGAAAAGTGACTAGAGTTGTTTTAATTTTAAAATAGTTATCGGAGGGACAAAATTGTTCCACAGATTCAAGTCCTAAATTGGGGCAAGGCGTATGTTGTTGGAGTTAGACAGGGGGTTGCAGGCGATGATTTGAGTAGTTTGTTTCGAGGTAAAAGGATCTTGAGCAAGTGGGAGGGCTTTAAAAGTGAGATAACTCGAGTTCAAGGTTTCCATTTCCCTGGGAGGGTAAAGGGAAGTGAGACTGGAAGAGAGAACCCTGGATGTCAGGAGATATTGAGGCTCTGACCAGAAAAAAAGGAGGCGTGGCTCAGGTTCAGGCAGCTCGTATCAAGGGAATCCCTGGAGGTATACAGGGGATAGAGGAGTTTACTGAAGAAGGAAATCAGCAAGGCGAAAAGGGAATATGGGATAGTCTTGGCTGACAAAGTTAGAGTGAATCCACATTCAGTATGTAAAGATAAAGTACAACTAGAGAGAGAATAAGATGCTTTAAAATCCAAAACAGGCATGCATGTGTAAAACCTCAAGAGATGGGTGAAGTCCTCACCCCTATGTGTTTACCATGAAGAAAGACATGAAGACCTGTGACCTTTAGGAGGTTAGTTGTCATATCTTGGTACTGTCCATATCACAGGAGAGTTGTTGTTGGATATATTAGAATGCACAAAGTCAGACAAATCCAATGGTCCTGACCAGATATAGCCAAGAACACTGCAAGAGGCGAGAGAAAAAGCTTAGGGGCCAAGGTGCCGGAAGTCTGGGCGGTAGCAGATGTTGTGCTCTTATTCAAGAATGGCTGCAAAGAAAAGCCTGGGAAATATAGACCAGTAAGCTTCACGCCTGTTTTCATTAAACAATTTGAGAAGCTTCTGAGAGATAAAATGTGCATGCATTTGGAAATAAAGAGTTTGAAATGGAACAGTCAGCTTGGCTTTGTGCGTGGCGGATCATGCCTTAAAAATTTTGTTATAGATTTTGAGGAAGTGACCAGGAACGTTGACGAGGGCAGTGTGGTAGACATATTCTATATGCATTTCAGTAAGGCCTTTGATAAGGTTCCACACGGTCTAGAAGGTTAGATCGCATGGACTCCAAGGTGAACTGGCAAATTGGTGACACAATTGGCTTGACGTTATGAAGCAAACGGCTATGGTGGAGGTATGCTTGTCGGACTGGAAGCCTGTGACAACTGGAATACCTCAGGGGTCGGTGCTGGGCCCATTGCTGTTTGTTATCTATAGCAATGATCTGGACCAGAGTGCACAACGCAAGATTAGTAAGTTTGCAGATGATACTAAAATTAGAGGCATCATTTACAGCCAGGAATGTTATCAGAAATTTCAGCAGTACCTTGACCAGCTAAGAAAGTGGACTGAGAATTGGCAATTGGAGTTTAATATAGATAAGTGCGACGTCTTGCATTTGGAAAGTCAAATCCAGGTAAGAGTTTCATGATGAAAGAGAGGGCCTTAAGAAGTGTAGTGGAACAAAAGGACGTTGGGGATCAGGTGCACGGTTGTCTGAAATTTGAGTCACAAATACACAGGACAGTGAAGAAGGCTGTTGGCACATTGGCCTTCATCAGGGCATTGAGTATAGATGTTGGGACGTTATGTTGCAGTTGTACAGGATGTTGGTAAGGCTGCAGTTGGAGTATTGTGTTCAGTTTTGTTATCCTTGCTCTAGAAAGGATATTATTGAACGAGAAAAAATGTAGAAGAAATTTAGAAAGATGTCTCCTGGGCTAAAGGGTCTGAGTAATAGGGTTGCCCAGGGTAGTTTCCACAGATGAACATGGGGGAGAAAAAAACTATATCCTTGCTTTCCGTACTTTCCGTGCTAGGAAAAAATAGTTGGTTGGACAGGTTAGAACCCTATTGTTCCTGCAAGTCTCCCCAGTCTCCCTGAATATTTCTTCCTCTAATTCAGATTGGCGATTTGGAGGCTTACAGTGCAACCACTACAACATTACCATCCCCCTCTAAATACTTTGCACCATTCACAAAACCTCACAGTGTATTATCTCAGTTATTTAACTTAATAGGTAATACCACTTTGCATTTTGAGAGACAATTTGGAGTCAGATAGACCCTATGAAGAATTTTTCAACTGTATGGAATGGGTCCCATTTCAGATCAAAATCCTTTGAGCATTTTCACAAATATCCTCCCATGTCTCTGAAGTGTTCTGAACCGCAACTCTCCATCGCAGACATCACAAAGCTGCACAGTGTCGTCTGAGGGGACACACTCCAACTAATGATAAAGGGTAATGATAGTGAGTGTATTCTAATCAATAAACACCCTCTTCCCTCTCTCGGATCTGTAAGAGTCTGTTAAAAGTGTGTTTTTTAAAAAAAATCTCTGATCTGGAAAGAAAATATAGAAGAAGTCTCTACTAGGTAGTCCATGCGAGTTATTTGACCAATGACATCATTGTTTCTTCATCAAATAACACGTGGTGGCTCAGTTGTGATCATTGCTGCCTCACAGCACCAGTGTCTCGGCTTTGGTTCTGGTCTTGGGTGACTGGCTGCGTGGAGTTAAGATTCTCGCTGTGTCTGTGTGGGTTTCCTCCCACAGTCCAAAGATGTGCAGGTTAGATGAATTAGCCATTGATAAATCACCCACAGTGTTCAGGGATGTTTAGGTTTGGGCATTAGTCAGGGTAAATATAGGATGGTCGGGGAATGGGTTTGGGTGAACTACTCTTCAGAGGGTCGAGGTGGACTTGCTGGACCCAAGGACCTGTATCCACACTGTAGGGATTCTACTAATTCTAAATCACTTAAGCAAGGCACACCCCTTGCTGCCCACAGTTTAAACTTGGAATCCATTATCCAAGGATGACAACCCGGTATACCAATTATAGGAGTAAGAAACATGGTTTTGGCTGTATTGCCCTCAATCTGACACATTGTCATTCATGCTTTAACAGTATTGATAATTATTGGGTTATGATAATACTTCTTAAATGTTGTCACTTTAGCTAAGAAAAACAGACTAATCAAGTTTCACTTTGTCTGAGAGGATTCAATATCTCACAGTATTGACGCCGAGTCCTCAGCATCCCAGGCAATAACATGTGATAAAAAATATCTTAATTGATAGCTTTTATCTGGGAGATCTACTCCCCACAATCAGTGGGGTAGTTGCAATCTGGTTAGCTGATAAAGAGTCGCTTATGGCGCCAAATAAAAGAGATAAACCAGCCATAAAGTCTCCGAAATATCTGTCTGGGAAACACCAAAGGAATCATTCACACGAGGTATAGTACATGAGGAAGGACATTCATTTTAAGAACCAATATCCGACCTAGCCAGGATATTGGATTTGCCTCCCATCTTTGAAGAACTTGTTTAATTTTGTCAAACAAATGGACATAATTCACGTGAAATAAATGATCAAAGATGGATGTAATGAATATACCGAAATAAGGAAACCCTTCCCCACCCTACCCCCCGTGACCATTTAAAAGGAAACCAGGATTTGACCTCAACATCATGTATTTCCCCAAGATTTCCCATAGGCATGGCCTCCAACTTTGTAAAATTAATCTTAAAGCCCGAAAAGGTGACAAGTGAATTAATACATTGCATCACATGAGCTGCCGAAATTGCGGGATTTGACAAAAACATAAGAGCATCTGCATGCAACATAATCTTATGTGACTTTTATCCCACTTCTGGGGCAGGTATGTTGGGGTAATATTCCCTATTGCGCAGGATGCCACCGAATCATACATTGTTGCAGGATTGTGGAAGAGATCAACCGTCCTGTGCCATTTCTGCGGGTTAAAGAAGAAAATAAAATCCCTACTTGTGAGGTAGATCTGCCTCCAGACATCCACCAGCTCCAGTTCTGCACACTAATTGCTTACATTATAACGAGGGTATTGGGGGACCTTTGGACATTCTGTCCACCGTGGGGCCATAAGACAGTCGAAATCTCGTTCTACAATAATGTGCCACGATTCAAGATAACTGAATTTGGGAAATGCATCCACCAAAAGTTTAAGAGGGTGCACCAGGTGGCAATAAAAATTCAAAATACTGTATTAATTCCCATAGTTTAAGGCTTTGAAGATTATGATCCTTCCATGGGTGTTTAATATAATCTAGTAATTTAAATGGAAGATTCTTCCTATCCATTACGATTTTCCCCCACACTTAGTATTAAAACACGAGAAGTAAACCCAATCAAACCCGCCCTGCTTTAGCGTCAAATGTTCTTGTCATCAAGGTGCATCTCCTGCAATAGGACAACATTCACCCTCTCTTTTTTAAGACGAGAAAGTACATTTTTCCTCTTGACTGGCAGATGGCTCCCCTTAATGATCCAGGTGCACCATTTAAGCACATCATTATCCATAACACACTGTAGCAACATTTAGACTCTATAGAATTTCATATCGAATTACACATCGCTGAGCATTAATGACAAAAGACTCATCGACCTTAAATCTGTACAAACTAAAACTACTGCAACTAACAAGCTCTCAAAACTTTCCAAAGTTAAAAACATAAAAAAAAGAACGAAACAAAATCCAAAGTACCAATGGCACTTGATAGAGTTTTCATTCCCCCACCACCACCTCCCCCCCGCCCCCGCCCAATGGGGACTCTTACATATCACAAAATGTTATCCTCTGCCCGCTTCAAATATGGCATCCAGGGCAATTAATAACAATTAATAGGTGAGCACTTAGTCATCACAACATAGAACATAGAACATAGAACAATACAGCACAGAACAGGCCCTTCGGCCCACGATGTTGTGCCGAACTTCTATCCTAGATTAAGCACCCATCCATGTACCTATCCAAATGCCGCTTAAAGGTCGCCAATGTTTCTGACTCTACCACTCCCACGGGCAGCGCATTCCATGCCCCCACCACTCTCTGGGTAAAGAACCCTGACATCTCCCCTATACCTTCCACCCTTCATCTTAAATTTATGTCCCCTTGTAACACTCTGTTGTACCCGGGGAAAAAGTTTCTGACTGTCTACTCTATCTAGTCCTCTGATCATCTTATAAACCTCTATCAAGTCACCCCTCATCCTTCGCCGTTCCAACGAGAAAAGGCCGAGAACTCTCAACCTATCCTCGTACGACCTACTCTCCATTCCAGGCAACATCCTGGTAAATCTTCTCTGCACCCTCTCCAAAGCTTCCAAATCTTTCCTAAAGTGAGGCGACCAGAACTGCACACAGTACTCCAACTGTGGCCTAACCAAAGTCCTGTACAGCTGCAACATCACTTCACGACTCTTGAATTCAATCCCTCTGCTAATGAACGATAATACTCCATAGGCCTTCTTACAAAATCTATCCACCTGAGTGGCAACCTTCAAAGATCTATGTACATAGACCCCAAGATCCCTCTGTTCCTCCACCTGACCAAGAACCCTACCATTAACCCTGTATTCCGCATTCTTATTTGTTCTTCCAAAATGGACAACCTCACACTTGGCAGGGTTGAACTCCATCTGCCACTCCTCAGCCCAGGTCTGCATCATATCTAAGTCCCTCTGCAGCCGACAACAGCCCTCCTCACTGTCCACAACTCCACCTATCTTTGTATCATCTGCAAATTTACTGACCCACCCTTCGACTCCCTCATCTAAGTCATTAATAAAAATTACAAACAGCAGAGGACCCAGAACTGAACCCTGCGGAACTCCACTTGTAACTGGGCTCCATGCTGAATATTTACCATCTACCACCACTCTCTGACTTCGACCGGTTAGCCGGTTTTCTATCCAATTGGCCAAATTTCCCTCTATCCCGTGCCTCCTGACATTCCACATAAGCCTACCATGGGGAACCTTATCAAATGCCTTACTAAAATCCATGTACACTACATCCACTGCTCTACCCTCATCCACATGCTTGGTCACCTCCTCGAAGAATTCAATAAGACTTGTAAGGCAAGACCTACCCTTCACAAATCCGTGCTGGCTGTCCCTAATCAAGCAGTGTCTTCCCAGATTCTCGTAAATCCTATCCCTCAATACCCTTTCCATTACTTTGCCTACCACAGAAGTAAGACTAACTGGCCTGTAATTCCCGGGGTTATCCCTATTCCCTTTTTTGAACAGGGGCACAACATTCGCTACTCTCCAGTCCCCTGGTACCACCGCCGTTGCCAGTGAAGATCATTGCCAACGGTACTGCAATTTCCTCTCTTGCTTCCCACATAATCCTAGGATATATCCCGTCAGGCCCTGGGGACTTGTCTATCCTCAAGTTGTTCAAAATGTCCAACACATCTTCCTTCCTAACAGGTATCTCTTCTAGCTTATCAGTCCGTTTCACACTCTCCTCTTCAACAATACAGTTCGTAAATACTGAAGAGAAGTACTTGTTCAAGACCTCTCCTATCTCTTCCGACTCAATACACAGTCTCCCACCACTGTCCTTGATCGGACCTACCCTCGTTCTCGTCATTCTCAGGTTTCTCACATACGCATAGAATGCCTTGGGGTTATCCTTGATCCTATCCGCCAAGGATTTTTTATGCCCTCTCTTAGCTCTCCTAATCCCTTTCTTCAGGTCCCTTCTGGCTATCCTGTGTCCCTCCACTGCTCTGTCTGAACCCTGTTTCCTCAACCTTATGTAAGCCTCCTTCTTCCTCTTTACTAGACATTCAACCTCCCTCGTCAACCAAGGCTCCCAAACTACACTTGTAACTAGCTACAGCTTGAGCTACACCCCAGACACAATAAAGCAAAGAGAAAAAGAGTCGTCATAGTTTGAAGAAGTAGGAAGTGAGTACTGTACCAATCCCCGACTATAATTTAACACTGGTTTATACCAGAAAAATCCAACAAAATTTCTTTCAGAGGGAAACATGATTATCTTAGCATCCAACTTACTTTAAAATGTCCACAAAGTTTTTGCTTTCTCTGGAGATTGAGACAAGTTCATTGATCCATTCAAAGCAATACGAAGCACCGTTAGGTAGCGTAAGGAATACTGAATCCTGAGTTCCTTTACTCTTCTCTTGACGTCATCACAATATTTTCTTTTCTGAATCACCGCCGCTAAAAATTCCGGAAAAAGCATAATCCTGGAGCTCGCATGAATTAAAGCCATCGGAATACTCACTGAATTTCCATCTGTCTTCCATCAGTTTTGAATTATATTCCTGGATATTCTGGAGCACGTCGTTTGGTACTACTGTCTACATTTTCCCCCACATCGCGCATTCCTGCTAATCCCCGATAATCCTCGACTCCATTGTTATTTATGAACCTTCTGTCTGTGCCTCAAAAATATTCAATATCTCTGCCTCCAATGCTCTGCGGGGAAGAGAGTTACAAAGACCCACAACACTGAGAAAACAAAAATAAAACACAAGCTCTGAGTGTGAGATTGATTTTGCTTTGTCTCCTTAACTGAGGAAGAATATAATTACATTGGAAGCAGTTCGGAGATGTTTCATTTTACGTATTCCAGGAATGAGTACCTTATATGATGAAGGCTTTAACAGGTTACTCTTGGAAAGAGAGGTAATCTTATTGAAACAGACAAGACCTAGAGGAGAGTGGATCAGATAGATACCCACTGGGTATAGTCCAAATTTATTGTTATTTTTAAAATAGAATCTCTTCAGTGTGGAGGCACGATATCCCATCCATCAAGTCCGCACTGACCCTCCGAACAGCATCACCCCCAGACCTGACTCCCCTTCCCTATCCATGTAACCCTGCATTTCCCATGACTAACCTACCTAACCTACACATCCCTGGACGCTATGGGCAATTTAGCATGGCCAATCCACTCTAAGTTGCATACCTTTGGACTGTGGGGGGAAATTAGAGCATTGTGAGGAAACCCACACTGATACCTACAAAGAGAATGCTCAAACTCCACACAGAGCATCGCCAGAGGTTGGAATTGAATTCAGTCCTTGGTGATGGGAGGTAGCAGTGCTAACCACAGATCCACCATGCACATCCGTTGGTTCTATTAATTAATTGTGGCTGACTAAAGATATCTGCCTGACTTGTTCCTGCCACTGAACCTGACCCAGTCTGAGACCTTTATGATCAGCCATAACACCAACCTGGTTGCATTTAAAATTTGTTGGGGGCAGTGGAGGAGTGGGACTAGAAAAAGAAACAGTGGCTCCCTCTAATCTCAGTCAGAGCAGAAATTAGGAGCAATTCACCAAGTGGAATTTCATTCAAGCGGGAATTCTCTTTCCCAGAAGTTTGGGATGGCTGAATCTTTATATTATATTGAGCTTGATTTCACCTGATTGCCCATAGACAGGTGAATCAGGGATAATGGAACATGGAGAGAGAAGTGTAGCTGGGACCACAATGAGATGAGCACGACCTTATTTACTGGTGGAGGAATGTCAAAGGGCCGAATGGCGCCCTCGTGTCCCTCAGCCCTGTGTTCTGATGTTCCATTCAGCCCTTCCGACCTGCTACACAGGGGCAGATCGAGGCCACTCCGATGGTTAGCTGTAGTTTTGGAAATGTACTTGGAAAATCCAGGCTGGGTCAGGAACCGACCCCCGCCCCCAATCCCTCTTTCCAGGCTTCCCCTCTCTGTAACTTCTGCTCCAGATGTTGGTCATGTTACAGACCTAGATTCACTGGGAATATAGCTCCCATATCCCACCCATGGTTAACCCAAACAAATCATCTGCTCTCCCTGAATGCAACATTGTACAACACAACTTCCAGGAAAATACTCAGTTACTTTCCAAAAACATAACATGTGAAATTAATAAATAGGAACAAGAGTAGGCCATTCTGCCCATCAAGCTAGCCCTGTCATTTAATAAGAACATGGCTGATCTACTCCAGGTCTCAACTTCACATTCTTGCCGACTCCTCTCTCCCTCCACACCTCTCTGGGTTAGGGAATTCCAGACATTTACTATATTCTGAGAGAAGATATCACTTTGCATCTCAGATTGAAATCGATACTCCTTATTCGGTATCTACATCCTCGAGTGCGCCACTCTGCCCAGGAATGGGAGCAACTTCTCAACATCTACCTTCTCAAGCTCTTTCTGTGTCTTGTATATTTCAGCAGTATCACTCTTCATTTATTTAACTCCCAATGAATTATCACCTCACCATTATAGAGGTTCTCAATAACTCAAACTTTTCATTCCAGGAAGCTGCCTAATTTCCCAACCTAGTTACTTGCTGCATCAGCATGCTGACGTTATGTTTCATACACAGGAAGACTCCAATCTCTTTGTACTGCTCCTTTATTGGGAGTGCTTCCATTAAATAACAGCCTGCCTTCTGATTTTCAGTGTCATCCACAAACTCGGATGTATGTTGCACACAACTCCCTCCTTCAGTCTGTCAGTATAGATTGTAAATAACTGATGCCATCGGACTGATATGTGTGGTTCTCCAGCAGATACACATTTATCATAAAGATCCATTAATCCTGACTCTCCGATTTATATGTGTTAACCAATCACCATCGCATGTTAAGACATTATCCGTCATCCTACGACCTTCTGGCTTGAGTAAGGACCTTTATTTGGTAATACCCTGTGGAAAATCTCTGGAAAGCCTCTTGTCTACGAGATTCCCCCCATATCAAATCCGCTTGTTACATTTTCAGGCATCTCCAGAAAAACTTTGCATGATCTTACAGGGCAAAATATAATATTTTTAATAAAAATATAATATCCATAATAAAATATAATTTGGATATTCACCGGATCCATACCTCTGATGATCTCATAAACTTCTATAATATCAGCCCACAACCTTCTACACTCCATCTGATACTAACTTCAAGGACAAGCATTTAAAGATAAGTGCTACAAATTTGAAACTATATTAAACATGACAGGAAACAATACTCAGCCCAAACTTCATACTGTTATTTGTCTTTGTCCATATTACAATACTGATGCAGCATTAAATACTTACAAGTGCCAATAAGAAGTCAAGCACCTAAATTTATTTGTCTAAAGGGGGTGATGATCTCGACAATGAAAACGTATCTATGGCCAGATCTATATAATACCATATAGTCAACATTCCCCCTCCTGGCCTCACTATGGTCTTGTCTGTTTGTGCCTTCCTTATCTTGCACTCAATAGAGAGAACCCCTTTCCCCCAGTTACATCTTAATTTAAACCCGTTTTACATACTCTTCATTTATCTTTTGTCACACTCTCTTTTCCCTGTCACCCATTCCCCATCTCTGGCAAGGATTAAAAGCACATTTTCCAATCATTTTCAGATCTGAAGAAGTGTCACACTAGACTTGAAACACTAATTCTGTTTCTCTGTCTCTGCAGATGCTGACAGACCTGCTGGGGCACAGAACAAATTTTCAATTAAACAAATAATGAGCGATACTGGAAATAAAATTACTAAAAATTGCTGGAGAAACAGGGAGCTTTGCAGAAGGTTCACTGGACCTGAAAGTTTATACCTGCATTCACTTCAGAAAATGCTGCAACATCTTCAGCAACTTCTTTAGCAATTTCTGTTTTTGAGCAATTTCCAATGACGTATGTCAAAGATGCCCAAACATTCTATCCAACATGGAGCGCAATACATTGGGAACTGAACAATAACGCATAAGTTCCTTGACTCTGAAACTGCAGAAAGCTGGCATCACTGACACTGCAGAGTTCTGAAGAAAACAGAAGGAAACACATTCACTTCAAATACAGAATATGGCATTACTGAAAGGAAAAGATTCAGATTAGTACCTTAAATTGATTGAGTTAAAGTAACAAATTGGAGGCGTGACACCAAGGAAAGAATTTCAGCAGAATGAGACTATGAAAATGGAAGGGTTGCCGCATCAGAAACCAGAGTAGGTCACTGTTGGGTGAATAGGTCTCGGTGTGAACTGGGGGACAGTTAGTGGAATTGAATTGTAGATATTGCAGCTTAAACTGGGTTATCAGCTGATGCTGTAGATCACAGCAGCACCAGAAGCAGAATTGTATTCAATGACAATATGTAACCTTTCCCTCAGGATAATCTCTCAGTCCACTATTACCATCAAGCAGATCTATGGTTCAGTGACAAGTGTGAGTGAACATGCCAGGGTCAGTACCATATGTACCTTTACCTGATGACAACCCATTAAAGCTACCACAATTGACTGGTTACATTTGAAACAGCAGAACTAACATCTGGTACAGAGGCAGAAATGATCCCACGACTAACAAATCTGATCTAAGCTCTGTCATCCTGCCAAATCCAAGCATAAATGTCGATGGACCATTAAACAACTTACTGGAGGAGAGGACTCCACAAATATCCCCATCTTAAATAATGGAACAGTCCTGTACATCAGTGTAAAAGTCAAGTATGTGGTGTCTGCACTATCCTCAGTTAGACATGTTGAGTCGATAATCCACCTCACCCAATCTTGATGCCCACAGAATCACGGATGAAAGTCTTCAACCATTTCGATTCGCTGCAGGTGACATGAAGAAACAGCTGAACACAGTAGATACGACAAAGGCAATGGGCCCTGACACCATTCCTGCAGTAGTGCTGAAGACTTGTGCTGCACAACAAGCTGTGTCCCTGGGAAAGCTGTTTCATTCCAGCTCCAACTCTCACATCTCCCTGGCAATGTGAAAAATTACTCAGCTATGTCAAGTTCCCAAAGAGGGGAATAAATACAATCTGACCGATTACCACTGCATCAGTCCCCTCACGACAGTCAAATTGGTGGGATTTCTTTTTTTAACAGAGTTGTCAAGCAGCACAGAAATAACCAGCTCAGTGTGGTTTCTGATAGGTCCCCATGTGGAGATGGTGCTGTTGTGGAATTGTCATTGGATTACTAATACAGACCAAGCTAATGCTTGGGCAGCTGGTGGCAGCTGGTGAAATGATAAAAACAATTATTAACATATCGAGATCTAAAATCTGGTGTCAGTAACAGTGATCTTGTGTCCAATGGTGATTGTAAACATCGATCTCCTTCACCAATGTACTTTCAGGAAGTGAATCTCCTGTGCTTTCTTGGTCTGGCCTAAAAGTGACTCCAGACACACAGACATGTGATACACTCTTCAATGATCTCTGAAACAGCCAGCAAGACACTCTATTGTATCAAATGGTCCGAGTTCTTAAAGGATATACCCGGAGAGAACACCCGGCCCCAACCTCGGTGTCAGAAAAGAGAACGGGAAACATAGTCCTGTTGACCTTGCAGAGACCTCCATCCTAACGTCTAACGGTCTGTGACAATATTTACAGCGCTTTCCCACAGGCTGCACAGGAACATCGGGAAATGAATATGTCACACAACACATTGAGCTTTCCCTGTGCTAGTTAATGGTCGAACATTTCCGTAATACAGTTTTACCCAAACAATATTCATATTCCTTAATATGTTAAAACATTGTGAAATATAAAATGAGAACTGCTGTAGTCCCTTCAGCCCATCAATTTTGCTCCTCTATTCAATATACAGGCAGTTCTCAGATAACGCATGTTGATTAAATATAATTTGGTTGCAATGTGATTCATGAACCTTTTCCATAAAGTGAACTCCCGTTCATAGTGACGCAATTCCTTGCCGGGAACCAACTGAACAGCAAAACCCAGCCTCAGGATCCTCTGTCTGCAAAATGTACAATCAATGTGTTCAGCTAAAACAGGAATGTAATCCGCTCTGGAAGACTTGAAAATGAGGCTGAAACGGGGAATTGTAAGCTTCCTTTAGAAAGAACTTTATTTTTCAAACTGTGGAGAATCTTGAGCTGGAATTTCCCCATCGGCATCACGTGTTCAGTCAGCCCCACGCACTTTCTGGAGAAGAGTGTGGTGACAGGTACACTGCTGTAGTCAGTGACTGTAGTTTGAAAGTGTTACATTTAGAGGACAGTTTCATTACAATATGGGACTTAAAGATGTATTTTGATTGTGCTCATGTGTGTTAGACTAAATGTAATTTTTGGTTTTATTGATATATTTGGGGTTTTTTCCCTTACCCTCTTTTTCCCATAGACCCCATTATTAATATTACACGATTTTCTACAACACGGTGTTGCACAGGAACACAGCTACTGTGTTATTGGAGAACAACCTGGACTGATAGCTGATCTATCTTCACACGATACTCCTGCTCTCTCCCTATCCCTATAATTTCCAGAAATCCTTTTTTATATTCAGCGCCTTGGTTTCCACAGCCTGATTTGGGAACGTGTACCCCTGGTTAGAACATAGAACATAGAACATAGAAGAATACAGCGCAGTACAGGCCCTTCAGCCCTCGATGTTGCGCCGATCAAAGCCCACCTAACCTACACTAACCCACTATCCTCCATATACCTATCCAATGCCCGCTTAAATACCCATAAAGAGGGAGAGTCCACTACTGCTACTGGCAGGGCATTCCATGAACTTACGACTCGCTGAGTGAAGAACCTACCCCTAACATCAGTCCTATATCTACCCCCCCTTAGACATTTATTCTCATCTCAATGCAAAGTGGCCTGTCTGTACCTAATATTGTGGCCCCTTGTTTTAGACGGCCGAGCCATGGGAATTACCACCCCTGCTTCCAATCTGTCTCCCTGTCAGCATTTTATATACTTCACTGTGATCACCAGTCGTTTTCCTAAACGGCATGGAATATTAGCCCAGTCGCCCCAAATTGTGCTCCCACAACAAGCCTGTTATCCCAGAGATCAGTCTGGTTATCCATCACTGCTCTCCATCAATGTCAGGTTTGTCCTTTATTGGGTAAGGAGACCAAAGCTGCACACAATACTGTACAATGTTTGAGATGGAGTCTCACTAAGGCCCTGTTCAGCTGCAGTAAGATGCTATTACTCCTGTACTCAATTCCCCTGAAATGAAGGTGAATACGTCATTTATCTGCCTACCTGCTTTCTGCTCCTGCAATATTGCTTTCAGTGACTGGTGTACAGGGAGAACCAGATTCATTTCAATGTTGCAGTTCCCCACTTGCTGGGTCTATATACACTGGTCAGCGTGCCAGTGCCATTCCCAGTATTGACTTTTGGCTTCAGAACTCACTGCCCTATATGGACCTCGAGGGCTGCGCAGAAATAAACAAAAATGCAGCTTAAGATCCTTTGTGCAGCAACATTTTTCAACCACGCCCTTTTCAAAGGAGAGGCTGCCATTTTAATGCTCCAATCAAAGTGCACAACATCTCATCTCTCCCATTGGTCTCCATCTGCCATGTATTTTCTCAATAATTTCCCTTGTCCCAATCACTTTGGAGCTTTTTTACATCCCCCTCACCCACTCACATGCTGACATCGTTCAGTGCTGTCAGCAGAGTTGGGAATATTGCATTTGAGCCCCTCAACAAAATATATGATGTGAATTGGGAATAGCTGCGGCCCAAACCTCGATCCTTGATATATCCTCCTAGACTTCCATTTTATTAAAAAATACATTGTTTTATTCCTACTCACTGTTTCCTGCCGGCTCTCCCATTCTAAAACCATGACCATATATGAGCCTCAGTCCCACAGGATTCGAATTCGCACAATAGGCTTGGGCTTTATCAAAAATCTTTCTGAGATTCCACTCGTATTACATTGATAGCTTCTCCATAATTTTGCTAAAAGCCACTTTCTCAAATATGATTCCCATTTCATAAATCTCTGTTGACTTTGTCTCTACCCGTTAATGTCAATCCGCTACTTCCTCTAAACTGTTTAGTTGCTAATTTCATTCTAGTCCCTTTTTCTCACCAGAATAAAGATCCCTAGGATTGCTAGGAAGTTTTCTTTTTTGTTTTGTTTTCCTCTGTGGAGGGATAACTGAAGCATTTGCTCCATGGTTCTGCTATTTCCCAGTCCTCAATAATCTGGTATCAAACTGCAAGAAAGCTGCACATTTCTTTCTCTTAATTTTGCCATTGGCATATTTTAAGAAAATAAACTTTGTTAAGATATTCTTCAGAAAGCTATTAATTCATATTTTAAGGTACTCAGTGATTGGCCTTCCACAGCCATGCAATCACAGAAGCAAAGATGCTGTACCATCAGAAATACAGCACGGTCTAAATGAGGCCCATTTCCCGATACGATACCTGTAGCCGTGAATCTTAAGGCATTTCAAGAGCACAACCGTGTATTTTCTAATGGTTTTGAGTTTACAATGACGACTTCCCTGTCAAGAATTGCATTTCAGACCCCAACATACTCTGGCTGAAAAGCAATCCTCAAATCCTCACTATACCGCAAACCCTTCACTTTATAAGTGTGGCCCTTTGACTAAAAGGAACAGCTGCTGTCCATCCACCTTGTCCATGCTCCTCGTAATCCTATCCTTCTGAATCACTTACCCCTCAGCCTCCTCCCCTCCAATCTAAACAACCAAAGCTTATCCAGCTTCTCTGCACAGCTGATATGCTCCATCCCAGGGAATAACTTGGTGAATCTCCTCTGCACCCCCTCCAGTGCAGTCACATCCTTCCTGTAATGTGGTTTCCAGAACTACACACAGTATTCCATCTTGGCCTCACCAAAGTTCCGCAGATCTCCTGTGTGCCTGAATGAATCAAGGTTATGTTTACAGCCCCCTGTGCTTTCCCAAATTGTGTATTAACCCGTCCACCTCATTCAGGGATGTGTGCAGATGCACCCTCTGACCTTCCTAGTGTGCTGCCATTCATTGAGTCCTCCCCTGTCTGGTTCCTTCTTCCAAAGTATATCACCTCATATTTATCAGGGTTATGTTCCATCTGCCATTGATGTTCCCAGCTGACCATTCCATCTGTATCTTCCCGTAACTTAAGGCCTTCCTCCTCAGTGCCAACTAACCGGCCAATCTGCGTATGAGACACAAACTTAATAATCACACTCTCCACCCTTCGTCCATATTCACAGCTACATCATTTATGAGTTCCACAAATATTAAAGTTGAAAATCACACAACATCAGGTTACAGTGCAACAGGTTTGTTTGGAGGCACTAGCTTTCGAAGCGCTACTTCTTCATCAGGTGATTGTGCGCTTTGATGAAGAAGCAGCATTTTGACAGGTAGTGCCGCCGAATAAACCTGTTGGACTATAATCTGGTGTTATGCGATTTTTAGAATTGTCCACCTAGTCCAACCCCAGCACCTCCGAATCACAGATAATAAGGGACACAGCACTGATCCCTGTGGTATACCACTGGACACTGGCCTCCAGTCACACAAGCAGCCGTCTACCAACACGTTGTGTCTCCTACCACTAAAGTTCATTTGGATGCAATTTGGCAAGTCACTAATGAGTGACCTGTTCCCTGGTCATTCTGTTCCGCTGGACACTTTTGTAGAATATCTGGGAATTCTCCCTAACTTGCCCTGCCAGCAGGTTTCCATGCCCCTGTGTTAGTTAGTCCCCTACGTGTGCAGAATTTCCTCCTTATTGCAGCCTTAAATGGTCGTCCTTTATCCTGCCATTAATTCACTTGAATGTGGATTAGACAGCCGGAGGAATATCCTGTTAATTTCCAACTTGTCACATGTTTTGTGAATTATATAAATTTCACAGTGACCCACCTCTCATTCTTTGAAACTCTAGAGAACACAGGCCGAGTTTCCTCATCACGCAATCTCGCCAACTGAGGGATTAATCTGGAGAATGTGTATTGAACTTTCTCTGTGGTCAGTATATTCTTTCTCAGATTTGGTCACCAAAACTTTACTCAATATTCCAGGTACAGTACCCACCAACACGCTGTTAAACTGCTTCCAAATGTCTTCACATCTATATTCTGACTCTCTTAAAGCAAGGCAATCCAAACTTTAACTTACCACTTGCATATATTCCTCCTAATACCCTTCACATTCATTGCATCTACGAACTCATTGTGTGAGTTCTTATAGAAAACCTTCTGATAATCTAAAATATGCAGATTCTACTGGGTCCCCATTATCTGTGCTGTAAGAATCAACTTCAAACAATTCCATAGCTTGTCAAGTATGATTTCAAAAATACATACTGATTCTCTCCAATGTTGCTGTTAATTTCTAAATAACGAATATCACATCCTATATAATAGATTCCAACAGTTTCCCCACTGGGCCTTGTTGGTAGATGAATTGAGTTCCGGAGTCCTGAGGTCATGTTGCAGTTGTATAAGATTCTGGTGCGGCCTCATCTGGAGTATTGTGTGCAGTTTTGGTCGCCATACTATAGGAAGGATGTGGAGGCATTAGAACGAGTGCAGAGGAGGTTTACCAGGATGTTGCCTGGCATGGTAGGAAGATCGTATGAGGAAAGGCTGAGGCACTTGGGACTTTTCTCATTGGAGAAAAGAAGGTTTAGGGGAGATTTGATAGAGGTGTACAAGATGATTAGGGGTTTAGGTAGGGTTGACAGTGACAAACCTTTTTCCGCATATGGAGTCAGGTGTTACGAGGGGACACAGCTTTAAATTAAGGGGTGGTAGGTATAGGACAGATGTTCGGGGTAGATTTTTTACTCAGCGGGTTGTGAGTTCATGGAATGCCCTGCCAGTAGCAGTGGTGGACTCTCCCTCTTTATGGTCATTTAAGCGGGCATTGGACAAGCATATGGAGGTTATTGAGCTAGTGTAGTTTATGTAGGCTTCGGTCGGCGCAACATCGAGGCCGAAGGGCCTGTACTGCGCTGTATTTTTCTATGTTCTATGTTCTAAATGCTAAGTTAGTTGGTCTGCAGTTCTCCACACTATCTCTTCTTCCCTTTGTAGATGCTAGTATCCCTATTGTTCATCTATAGTGCTTGGATCAATTTACTAATGTCCATTTACCTACAACGGTTTACAGACTATGCAGAATGCACTGTAAAATAGAACAGTCATCGACAGTGCAATTAATACTTCTATTAGTGGTTTATTTTTGTATGAAGTACATCTGGTTTGTCTTTTGTATGAAGTACATCTGGTTTGTCAAGGTTAGCAATGCTCAATCCAGCTGCATGTTCAAGTAAAGCCTTGTTAGTGATATAAATTGATTTTATGTTTTTCGATCCACAAGTCCGATATGATCACTTCGTATTTATGGGTGATTTTCTGGATCTTCCTCCTTGAAGACAGATGTAAAGTAAGTGGCTATTTGCTTGTCCATTTCCCAGTTATCCATAATAAGCTTGTCTCTCCTGATTGCAGATTTCCACATTTGACGATGCTTTTCTCTTTCCTTTGAAATATAGAACATAGATTTATGCAGTCTTTGTGTTCGTGTTTGTTTGCATGCATGGTCGCTTTTTGATTTCCTTACCAGTTTCATGGCCCTCCTTTTCTGGATCATAAATTTCTGAGAATTTTCAGGATTCCACACTGTCTGGAATTCTTCCTGTGATTAATATAATCTTTAATTTATTATGCTAATAATTGTTAACTCACTTTCTCACTCTTGGGTCTTTTACCTGAAATAAATAGTTATATTTTTCAGACTTTGTCGTATTTCTATAAATCTCATGGTTATGACCAGATATATTCAGGAACACTGCAGGAGGACAGGAAAGAAATAGTGGGGGCCCTGGTTGAAAATTTGGAATCATCGGTAGCCAACGGGTGAAGTCCTGGAGGACTGAAGGGTAGTGAATGCTGTGCCGTCATTCAAGAAGGGCTACAAAGAAAACACGGGGAACTATAGACGAGTAAACCTAAAATCTGTAGCAGGTAAGTTACTTGAGAAGATTTTGAGAGAGAAAATATACATGCATTTGAAAAGACAGGGCTTTGTGAATGAGGGGTCATGGCTCACAAATTTGTTAGACTGCTTTGATGGAGTGACCAGTAACTTTGACAAGGGCATGGTTGTATATATAATCTATATGGATTTCAGGAAGGCCTTCAATAAGGTTCCACATGGTACGCTGCTCTGGAAGATTAGATCACATGGAATTGAGGGGGAGCTGGAAAATTAGGTCCAAAATTGGCTTGATGATAGGAAGAAGAGGGTAATTGTGGAAGGATGCTTGTCAGACTGGAGGCCTGTGATGAGTGGAATGCCTGAGGGGTCGGTACTGGGACCATTACTGTTTGTTTTAAGCATATATATTCATATATTACACGTATCTATGATTTAGATGAGAATGTACAGGCATGATTTGTAAGCTTCAAGGTGACACTAAAATAGGTGGTATTGTGGACAGTGAGGAACGTTGTCAGAAATTTCAGAAATTATAGCAGTACCTTGATCAGGTGGAGAAGTGGACCGAGAAATGGTAAATGGAGTGTGATACAGATAAGTGTAAGTTCTTTCATTTTAGACAGTCAGATCAAGGTAGGGGTTTCATGGTGAATGGCAGGGCCTTAAAGGGGTGCAGAGGAGCAGAGGGACCTTGGAATTCAGGTGCACGATTCTCTGTAAGTGGAGTCCCAGGTAGACAAGGCAGTGAAAAAGGCATTTGGCACACTGTCCTCCATCAGTTAGAGCACTGAGTATCGAAATTAGCGAGTTATTTAGCAGTTATACAAGATGTTGGCGAGTCCTTACTTGAAGCGTCATGTTCAGTTTTGTTCACTTTGCTAGAGGAGGGACGTCATTTAACTGGAAAGAGTGCAGGAGAAATTTACAAGGATGTTGCCAAGACTCAATGGTCTGAGTTATAGTGAGAGGTTGAACAAGTTAGGAGTTTGTACTTTAGAATTTATGAGGCTGAGGAGGATCTGATAGTAGTGTATAAGATCATGGGAGGCATAGATAGAGTCAATGCACTCAGTCTTTTTCCCCCCAGGATTGTTTAATCACGGACTAGAGGACATCAATTTAAGGTCAGAGGGGAAAGAGTAAAAGGGAACCTAAGGGGTAATTTCTTTTACACACAGGGTGGTATACATATGGGATGAGCTGCCAGCAGAAGTGGTTGAGGCGGGTAAATTCACTAAATTTAAAACACATTTGGACAAATTCACAGGTACGAAAGGATTAGAAGGATGCAGGGAAATGGCAGGGAAATGGGGTTAGTGTGAATGGACATTTTGTTCAGAATGACCCAGTTTGGGCCGAATGGCCTGTATCCTTGCTGTAAGACTCTACGAGTCTAACAACCATTGTTCTCCTACTGAATGTTATATTGTACTTTCCCAATTCTCTAGAGTGAACTTGACACTGTAGCCTCTGGGTTTCCATGATGTTTGACCGGAATGTTCAAACATTCCATATTGTATGCAGACGCCGTGTAAAATACAACATATTAATGTCACTATTCCTCCAAAGCTGCTTCAGAGCAGGGTTAGTAATTAGTCCGTCCGACCACACAACACAAAATCCGAAATAATCTGCTCTCTAGTTTGGTTCACAACATACTCTCCAACCTACCTGATATACACTAAAGGAATTTATTTTTCACAACATTAGCAGTCACTTTCTTAACTCAGTTTTGATGCAACTTGACACCATCCATTATTACTGCAGAACCCACGAGTATTTGTTCCTACTTCACAGAATGAGGGCTTAGCTGGATAACCAGCATTTACTAGCCATGCCAGATGGCAGTTAAGAGTCAACTGCATTGCCTTTGCACTGGAGTGACATGCAGGCCAGACCAGGTAAGAACAGCCGTTTCTTCCCTAAAGGACATCATTAAACCAGATGAATTTTTACAACAATCAACAATGGATCACTGATCATCACAAACCCTCGATTCCAGATACTTATTGAATCCCAAATTCCACAATCTGCCATCGCAGGATTTGAAACCATGTCCCCAGAACATTACCTGGGTCTCTGGGTTAAGAACCCAGCGATAATATTAGTATGTCATGGCTTCCCTTTGCATATAGTTGCATATATAATTTCCAGAGCATATGATGCAAAACATTTGCGTGACAGTTTTGGTTCAGATATATAACACATCAAGTTTGCTTCTCCTTTCTATTTGTAAGACCCACCCAAACTCATTCTGTGGAATCTGGGGACAGGGCCTGTGTCATTACTAGTGATTGACTTGGATATGGCATTCGGGGAGGCTCACCTCGATGCTGAGATGATCTGAAGAAATGTCCACCAATACAGGACAAGCATCCCGCTCTGTCAGGATAACTGGCACCGTATATTCTCACTGCTCCCTCACACTCACTGTCTGTCTCTTATAGCACCTACCCCCCGAACAAGACTCACACTCTATCTCCAAATAAGGCTCAAACACGACCAATCTCACTTGAATTCAGCACCTTCCCGGACCCACATTTTCTGTCCCTGACGCAATAGCCCCACACACTAATAACACTACATGGATACAACACTATGGACAGACTCCCTCTGGCCACTTCACCATGTCACACCTCACCTAGTCCAGCACTAACAGCAGGGCCATCCACTCCCACCCTCACTCATTCCCTCCCCTTCTCCCATTCCATTGAGAAACAGCCTGGAATGGGACAGAAAGAGCCAAGTCGGGTGATGGGTTGCCGGATATCCGTTCCCTCATTCCCCTACACTGACATGTGGGTAGGATCCTGGAGAGAACCGAAGAGGACCAGGAGGCCTTGTGTGGAGATTCTGAAATATCCATGTCCCACCAACCGAATAAGGAGCAGTGTTCAGTAAAGAGCAATTCTCAATTCAAACCTACTGTCAGTTCCAGCCTCATCTCTCTCACTCGCAGAAGAACAGATACCCCATTGCACAGAGATGTTGGCAGTGAAATACACAGATGTATTGGTAAATACCCCAATATACTAACATACACAATGCATACAAGGAGATAAGCTTGCACACACGGAGAAGCACAAAAGACATAAACAGTCACACACCAATAGACACAAACACAGATAGAAACAAACAGGCTGATACAAAGACAGATAGATATAGTCACACAAATACACTGATAACAAGCACATGGACACAGACACACACACACACACACACACACACACACACACACACACACACACACACACAAATACACAGTAAGACACAGACACGGGTTCCATTAAGACACAAATAAATGCGTTTTTGATTTATAAGGAGATCAAGGATGCTAGGGAGAAGTTATTACAAAGATGTTGACAACATATTAGAAATGACTGAATGGTATATCAGACTCGATAGGCCAAATGGTCTAATTCTGCTCCTTTTTTAATGCTCGTGTGGTGTTATGCTATCAGGTATTCTGTTCCTGAGACAGCAGCAGCAACATATTTGATTGAAAAGAGTCAGTGGTAAAGTGGGAAAAGATTCGGGGGCAGAATGGTTAATGTTATTCTTGGTTATTGTACCACTATATTCGAAAAGGGGCAGTGATTTGATGTGAGGTTAACACAGTTTAAAAAAAAAATGGGTCACACAATGAAACAAGGATACCCCTTTCCCTTCACTGTTGTGATATCTGTGGTGTCCTCATCCTCAGGGAGCAGTGAAGACTCCGTTAATGAAGATATTCTAGGTTGAGCTTTACTGTTCTTTGCCGGACAGGAGAGTCAATGTTTATTGGGTACAGACCAGAGACAGATGGTTAGAAAATTCGGATCAGCCATGAGCATTCTGAATGGTGTCGCCAATTGGCCAACTGTTACTCCTATCCTATGTGTTGTTCCCTCAATCCACGCTCCCGGCCGTTACAAAGATATACTGCTGCCCCATCCCATGTGTTGTTCCCTAAATCCACCCCTCGAGGCTGTTACAGAGATATACTGCTGTCCCTACCCCTTGTGTTGTTCCCTCAATCCACCCCTCGATGCTGTTACAGAGATATACTGCTGTCCCTAACCCATGTGTTGTTCCCTCAATCCAGCCCTCGAGTCTGTTACAGCGATATACTGCTGCCCCTACACCTTATGTTGTTCCCTCAATCCACCCTTGGATGCAGTTACAGAGATATACTGCTGCCCCTACACCATGAATTGTTCCCTCAATATGGTTCCAGAGTAGAGGACCATCCCATTCAGCCAGACTGGATCGTTGTAATGAGACGGGAGGAGACCATTCTGCCCCTCTAAGGAATTACGCAGGATTATAGAATGAAGTAATTCAGCTCGTTGAGTGCATTACACAGCCCAGGAGGAGGTCATTCAACCCGCCTGAACTGCCGCACAGGAACAGGGATGCTGTCACTAACAGGAAATAGACAGTAGAGATATATGATTTTTTAAACAAAATTGTAATTAGTTCTGCCTCAGAGATCACTATGGGGTCAGCAATGATCAATAATCTATGTCAAAATTCTGGATGAAGGGACTGAATGGAACAAAGTTGAATTACTTCGTAAACCAAAATGATCATTGAATATATCTTCAAATGGAGGTAGTGAATCTGCATTATGATGTAGACAGGAAATTTTAGTAGCATACCTTCAGCAGAAATAATATAATGTGAGTTGTCTATTGCAGTCGGAAACAATTTAAATGGAGAGAGATTGCAGAACTCTGTGATGCAGATGTTTTTCATATTCTTGGTGCATGAATCATATGAAGTCTGTCTGCAGGTGCAGCAAGTGATTTGGAAGGTAAGTGGAATGATGTTGTTTGTGGCAACGGGTATTTTGTTTAATTAGGAATGTTTTACTGTATCTGTATAGGGCATTGCTGAGACCACAATAGATACTCTGGGTGCAGGTTTGACCCTCTAAACTAAAACAAAGGATACGATTCCTTTCAAAGATGTTCGAAGATGCTTCCCTTTACTCATTACTCATTTTGTTATCAAGGATTATCTGTTTAGATCTTAGATGAGAAATCTTATTGAACCACGGTTTTCAGAGGAGTGCTTTGACTGGCTAAATATTTTCTCTGGTTAAGGAAACTAAAGCTAAATAATAAATTTTTGAATGAGATGCATTGGTATTAACACAAATATTATGAAATTATCAAGTTATTTTTAAAAATTATGCAGACGCATGTAAACATGCCATCAAGTTATAAAGAGGGCACTTTTTTTTCTTTCGCTAATGAAAGGCACTGTGCACAACAACAGCAATGATGCTGCATGCAGCATACAGTCTATTATCATCTATACCAGAGAATGTACATGGAGAGTGCGCATGGTCCAGTTTGGTGTTCAGTTGACATTATTGTATATTTCCACACATTCACGGAGAAAACTATTACTTGGCTCAGAAGCAGCAGTCTCTCTCTCTCTTACTTTGTTCTGCCTGAAAACAAGGTGTGAGAGCAGAAAATTCGCCACTTATATTTACCACTCCTGGAGGATTCCTGATGAGGATTCATAGGAATCTCTGCACAAGTCGAATCATAGGGAATTCAGCCAAATCTAACTGTTCCGGGAATAAATCCGCATTCCCAGACATTTGTGTGAGCAGAATAACTTCAACGGCACAAAAACATTTGGCACCCTCTAACAGTTCACCATTTGTTCAGAGTTCAACTTACTGTGTCTCAGATTTTTCTAGAAAATTACCCAGTCTGAGACCTATATCATTGGACACAGCACTCAACTGGTTACATTTAAAATTTGTTTTCCCAAGGAGTGGGAAAAGACATGGGTGACCCTCCAATATTGGTCAGAACATGAACAAGAGATTTTCATAGGGTTGGTAAGATGTGAATTCCCTTCCCCAGAAGTTTGTGATGACTGGATATTTCCATTTGTTCAAAATTGCCTGTGTTAAACATTTGACAGACAGATGAATGTAGGAAAATGGTGAACTGACAGAAAAGTGCTGCTGAGACCTTAATCAGATCATAGTGCGTGGTAGAACAGTGACAAAGTGTCTGATGACCCACTCTTGCTCCACAGTCCCGTGTTACTATGGTGCATTCAGCCTCTCACAGCTCCTGCAAGGTGCAAATGGGGGCCACTTGCTCCAAATACCTGGTCCACAGTAACACAGGATCTCATTTAATCCCTTACAATTGTCACACACAGATTAGTACAGAATGGAAAATGTTATTTGGAAATCCAGGCTGGGTTTGAAAGACGCCTCGGGTCTCTTTACGGAGTGCCCCCTCTCTGCAACTTGTGTTCCATTTGTTGGTCTTGGTCTAGACCAAGATTCATTATGAATAAAGCCCCATAACTCACTCAGAGATGACTCAAAAATGATTTGCTCTCTCTGATTGCAACATTCAATAACAGAACGTCCAGGAAAATCACAATCATTTACTTTGAAATTACAGAAAATGAAAACATATGGAACAGGAATAGTTAATTTGGGCGGTCCAGCCATTGTATGCGATCATGTCTGATCTACTGTTAACATTAACTCCTCTTTAATGCCCAGTTCTTCACACCCCTCAGCTATCTGACAGTTCAAAAATCCATCGACCTCCTCTTTAAATACTTTCGATGATGTAACTCCCCTAACTCTCTAGGCCAGATAATTCCTGACTTTGATTACCCTCTGTGAAAGGAAAACACTCTCTACACATTAACCGTCACCTATTGAAATGAAAAGGAGATGACCACAGGGGCTCAGGGAAGAGTGAATTGCCTTGATATCAAGGCAGTTTTTGACTGAGGCTGTCATCAGGACCACCTACTTATTTGAGCTTAATGGGAATCAGGTATAACCTCCCCACTGGAGTGGGTCTTTCAGAGCACAAAGGAAGATGTTTGTGGACGGTGACCGACAATCCTCTCAGTCCCTAGACATCTCTTCAGGAGTTCCTCAGATTAACTTCCTCAGCAAAAACATCTTCAGCTCCTTCGTCAACGTCTACGTGAACCCACTCCCGGCACCCCGCATCCATCACAAGATCATAAGCGGGGCGATCACTGAAGATCACGCAATATTCAGAACATTTTGCCCCCACTCAGCTCCTGAACAAGTCTGTGTCCATATTCAGCAAGTCCCTAACAACATTCAAGTTTGTGCTGTTAAAGTGTCGTTAACATTCATGTAACAGAACGGCCAGATACTGCACATTTCCACAGTTGAAAGAGGAGCTCATTCAGCATCCCAAGCTAGTTACACCCGGATATGTGGAGGCCATTCAATCCATCGAAACGATTGAACAAGAAGAGGGACAGCCCATTCAAACCTCCTGTATGTTGCATAAGAAGAGGAGGGTGTGGTCAGTACATTGAGCTGTTAAACAGGAATAGCCAGAGCCCAATCAGAACCCTAAACCTGTGCTATGGAAACAGGAGGAGACCATTCACCCCTCGAGACACTTATACAGGAATAGGAGGGTGTCATTGATGCTCCAACAAGAGAAGCGAATGGAGCAGAGAATGCACTCATAGACTGCTCACAATGGTCCTTGTGGCTACATTGCCTGTGGAACAAATTATTCTTTACCGTGTTTTGCCGGCAGTGAGGAAGGATGCCAAATATTTAGTGCCACGCCTCAAGGAGGCATCTTCCATCTCCAAGAAAACAGACCCATGTCCTCCGTGGGGGTCAGAAGCGGGTGGGAATAGTTAACTGTTTTAGAATGAAGGTATTGTGGCTCCTGTCGGGATGGTGGATAAAGTGAAGGTCTATGCATGATCACACACCAAATGTACTGTACTAATGTGGGAAAAGTTTCGTCAAAACTGGCCCTCTCTCTCTCTCTCACTCGACATGGGGAGTTGCGTGCAGTGTGAGGAACTTTCTCAGAGGCTTGTAAGCCATCGAGTATCATGTAACCAAGTTAATAAAACATGGAATTTATCACCGTATTAGTTCTGTTTGGAATATAATGAGTGACTGTCCATCCCCTTTAGGTTCAATGCAATCACCTCTTATTCCTTCAAAGCGCTACAGATTAATCCTCATCCACTCCCGATGGTACAATCATCCCAACAACTAACCTGGTGAAACTCCTTTTCACTCTTTCTGCCAAGAGGATTATTTCTAATAGAGAAAATCTGTGCACAGTACCACAAATATTATCTCAGCAACACTCTCAGGGTTGATCAGAATATTTCTGTTCCCTCACTTAGCTGTCTCAGCTTCTTTCCGGTGGCATAAAAAAGTAATTCCTTCTCCCTACACTGCGAATGATGTGGAATTTTGAAGTTTCTTACAGCATTGCGTCAGTCATCACCAGAAGTTCCGATGGAGATGAATATCACTCTCGGAGGGAGATTCAATCAGAAAGAATTCACTCGAAACAGGGAATGGTCACCTACCTGAGTGGAAATGACTTGCAATAATATGGAAATAAGACAGAGGAAGGGAGCTAGCTTTCCTGTTCTTCTTCCATCACGCGATATGTACAGCATTGGGTAGGACAGCGTGTTATGCCAAACTTGAACTGCGTGGCTATTTCAGCTGTTCAACAGGACAGTAAAGAGTAAATTACATTGCTGTGGGTTTGCAGTCACACAGAGACCGCACCAGGGAAGGATAACCCATTGCCTTCTCTAAAGGACATGAGGCAAACAGATAGTTTTCTGTTTAAAGCAATGGTGATGATTTCATTTTCATTCCATCAACTTCCTTCATGAGACATCAAAAGATTATTATTCTGTGTCTCTCAATTATGAGTCAATGATTTGACCACCATACACTCTCTGCCCATCTGACAGATTCTGTAGAGACAACAAATTAAAGACACCAGGATAAACTTCTGTCTGTTACTGTAATATTCCAGTCTAAAGTTCTCAGATGCTGATCCATTATTGGAACATTCCAGTCTTATGTTCTCAGATTCTGATCTCTCCTCCCTCGTCTCTCGAGCTGCTGTTCCCTGTTAGTGTTGTCGGTGATTACTCCCGCCCATACTATGGGATAACTCGTTGAACCAAGTCCCGAATTAATAGAAGAGGCAAATCCTCCAGTGACACCTTTAGGATGCACGGAGACTGACATCAATTACATTCGCTGAACAAATAACTCCAATCAACGGCTTTTAATTCAATGCTGTTTTATTAAAATTCAAAACAATGATTAATGTTTTGCATTATTAATGGGGTAGGTGAGGGTGAATGATGGAGCAAATGTTGGGGCTGGTAGATCAATTGAGTGTAACCATTCAATCTGCATTGGACATGGGAGTAATGCCATATTTTGATCAGAATGTAAACATGCTTCTCTGTTTATAAATGGAAGCATACATTCTGTAACTACTGACCAAGCATTATAATTTCAATAAAACATTGAGACCATTTTTATAGTTCATGATCTGAGGGGAATGTTTGCCTGAGGCAACGTGGGGTTATAATAAACAAATGGCATGAATATTTAAACAGAGAATTGTAGGTGGAAAATGCAATTCAGTTTGATATTTCAGGTTCAGAGAGGGCCGATGAGGCCTGTGCTATTGATGTTAGTCATATTAATGAACTGTGTTGAAGTGTCATTTATTTGACTTTAATTACAGTGTGATTATGGCATTGTTGAGGAGACAGAAAACAAAGAGAATTGGGGGACGTGGCAGTTCAGAATCGAGGGAGGGACAATAATATTCCCCAGTCATCATATTCCCCAGTATTGGAATGTTACTCTTTATAACTCATATGAAGAACAGATTCAAGTATACATCTACAGTAAGGGATGAGCACTGATATTTGTTTATTGAACCCAAAATACAGCGACAAAATGATTTTCTGACCATACTAAACATAAAGATAAGATAGTTAAAATTGAGCTACATAAATTGAAATGTGTATTACAAAACCGTGGAACTGGTGTGCAAACTTTATCAATCATTATTTGGCCCACAGCTGAGATGCTGATTCCCCCTCTAACAGTGATCCACCTCGCTGAGATTCCCTGGCATAGTGTCTCAGTATCGAGTGGGGTTCTCAGTTCTTGCTACTGTTCTATTAAAATTAATCCACTTTCTCCCAGGAAAAAAAAATCGTTTGGCCTTATGGTCTCAGTTGAACTGTCATCAACTCAGGTCTGTTATATTATTGAAGATAAATGATCTGGGACCATAGTCAGTATCAGCACAGTGCTCACAGGTTATGGCATCAGACAAAGGCCTTGCAGTCCATGAGAATTTCTAAATAACACTTCCACTTTCTGACTATTCCTGTCTATCTCCCCTCCTGATGTCTTCTGATCTATCCAACTGACCATCGTTTAACTCCATTCCAATCACTCCCTATTTCCAAATGGTGCAGTTGTACAGTTTGATGTGTGGCCATTTTGGAGAAATGGATAGAGCAGAGACAGGAATGATTGTTGCAGGGTCCAGGGTTTCGATGCTTCATTAAGAACAGGGAAGGAACTAAATGGGTGGAGGGTGGCATTGTTAATCAGAGACAGTACTACGGTGGCAGAAAGGATGTTTGATGAGGACTTGTCGACTCAAGTAGTATGGGAAGAGGTTAGAAACAGGAAAGGAGAGGTCACCCTGTTGAGAGTTCTCTATAGATCTCTGAAACGTTCTGAGATGTAGAGAAAATTATTACAAAAATAATACTGGATAGGAGCGAAAGTATCAGAGTAATTGTTATGTAGGAGTTTAACTTTCCAAATATTGACGGGAAACGCTACAGTTCAAATACTTTACATGGGGCAGTTTTTTTTTGGAAAATGTGTGCGTAGTGGTTTCCTGACACAGTATGCCGATAGGCCACAAAGGAACGAGGCCAGATTGGATTTGGTATTGGGTAGCGAACCAGACCAGATGTTAGATTTGGACGTAGGTAAGCACCTCGGTGATAGTGATCACAATTCTGATTGAAAGGAATGGGTGTACACCGTAGGGCAAGTGTTATAGCTGGGGGAAAGGCTATTATTATGCGATTAGGAAAGGTTTTAGGATGCATAAGATGGGGAAAGAAACTGCAGGGGATTGGCACAATTAAAATGTGGAGCTTTTTCAGGGAACAGCTACTGCGTGTCCTTGATAAGGTTATACCTGACAGAATAGGAGGAGTGGTCGAGTGAGGGTGCTGTGCTTTATTGAATAAGTTGAATCTCTTGTCAAGAGGAAGAAGCAGGCTTCCTTCTCCATGAGGTTATGCTGCAGCTGTACAAATTCTGGTGCAGCCATACTTTGAGCATTGAGTACAGTTCTGGTCGCCGCATTATAGGAAGGATGTGGATGCATTGGAAAAGGTGAAGAGGAGATTTGCTAGGATGTCGCCTGATATACAGGGAAGGTCTTACAGGAAAGGCTGAGGGACTTGAGGCTGTTTTCATTAAAGAGAAAAAGGTTGAGAGACATGCAAGATGATCAGAGAATTAGATATTTTGGAAAGTGAGAGCCTTTTTCCTCTAATGATTATGGCTTGCATGAGGGAATGTTGTTTTAAAATGAGGGATGATAGATTTCAGACAGATTTCAGAAATAATTTCTTTCCTCAGAGCGTAATCAGGGCGTGGAATATGCTGCCTGCCCAACAATAGTAGACTCACCAACTTTAAGACCATTTAAATGAGCATTGAATAAACATAAGGATGAAAATGTAATAGTGTAGGTTAGATGGGCTTCAGATTGGTTTCACAGGTCGGTGCAACATTGAGACCCGAAGGGCCTGTACTGAGCTGTAATGTTCTGTGTTCATGGACCTACAATGGGCTGAATATCTTCCTTCTGTGATGTAACAATTCTGAGGTACTCTTACACACAATAAATGCTTCAGGTGTCTGGAGAGGCAAATTGGTCCAGTAAAGGACACACACTGCACAGTCATCCATCATCTCTTCCTGTTTTCTGATATACAGCGGCCTCAAAATATCAGTCCAAACAAAATAGATTGATTCAAATTCACGCAGTCAGGAGGACGTTCGCCCGAGGGGATTGGCGTCAGAGGATTCAATGAATAATAAGATATCAGAATAACACAAAAAATAAAACAATGTCACAACAGCACAATAATTGACAACAGAGTAAAACTTACAGTTACAAATAGTTCCAAGTTCAACACTGTGTTCAGTTTTGGACACTTTGCTATTGGAAGGATGTTATTAAACTGAAACTTTACAAGGTTCTTGCCAGGACTTAAGAGTCTGAGTCAGAGACAGAGTTTGGATATGCCGGAACATTTCTGTTTAGAGCGCAGGAGACTGCGGGGAGTATGAAGTGCTTCGAGAGGCTAGCCAAGGCCCACATCAGTTCCAGTCCCCCAGCCTGCCTCGAACCCCTCCAATTTTCCTACCAGTGGAATGGGTCCATAGCGGATATCATATCCCTGGAACATCTGGACAACAAGGACACCTGCATCAGATTCCTGCTCATTGATTATAGCTCCATCTTCAACACCATTATTCCCTTCAGCCTGATCACGTCGGCAGAACGTCGGCAGAAATAATCAACTAATCGGTGACTTCAAAATGAAAGCAGGAGAACATGCTCCCATCTACATCAATGGAACTGAAGTTGAAAGGGTGGACAGCATTAAGTTCCTCAGAGTTACGATAACCGACATCATGTCCTGGACTTCCCATGTAGATGTGACAGTTGACGTGGCACAGAAACACCTCTTCTTTCTCTGGCAGCTCAGAACATTTGGCATGTCACAGGACCTCACCAATTTCTACAAATGCACCACTAAAAGCAAATCATCCGGGTGCATAATGGCTTGCTGTGGCAACAGCCCTGCCCAGGACAGTAAGAGAAATGACAGAAGGTTGTGTGCACAGCCCATGCCATCACATAAATCAATGTCCCATCCATTGTCTCCATTGACATGGCTCGCTGCCGCGGAAAGGCTAACAACATTATCAACGATCCACCGCACGCTGGATCTCCTAAAATTTCTTCCATCAGACAGATAATACAGAAACTTGAACACACAAACCTTTGTCTCATGAATAGCATCTTCCCAGCCATTATTAAAATGAGGAATGGACTCTCTAACTTCAAATAATGCTGATCTTGTTCACGTTGCTCTTGGCTGTTGCATGCCCTATGTGGTAGCTTGTATGCCTCAGTATATATCTTTCCTTTCCACTCTGATCAGTATGTCCTTGGTTACTGTAGGAGCGAGATCCCTCGGCTAGGGACGAAGACTCTGGAGGCAGACAGGACACAGGCACGGAGTGGCTTTTAATTCAAGCAAACACCAGTTAATGCAGGGAGAGTACCAAAGGATCTTCCTCGAATCTGGCTTTGACAGAGAAGGCAATCGTTTCCGGAATCCTCAGCGCAGATAAGCAGACAGATCAATGATACGCTACGATTTTACAGAAAAAAGACAGTATTTTTAAACTTTCTGCGTTGTAATGATTAGAAACAACGTTGTCAGTGTCCCCTCCACTTCCCTTCTGCTGAACGAATCTCGTAAAACAACTGATCAATGATGGACACTCCCATGGACAGCCCTAGATTCAATTTTGTTTCGGATGTTTAACGATTTTTGTTATCTCTAGGTCTTTGGATCTTTCTATGTTGCAATCCAACGTTAGTGGCTGTGCTCTTTTTAGTGATGCCCTGCGTTTTTTATCTTGAAGGTTTGCATGAATTCTACTCTCCATTGAGCAGGCTATCTCTTAGCAAATTCCATTATCACATTTTACATTAAAAAGTTGATTCTGTTACATAACTCGTATTATTATTATTATTTCGACTGTTAACCGTTTTTCAGCTAATTGTACAAGGCAAGCCAGGCATCTCTTTAAAGTTTTATAATTACGTTCAAATCTGTCTCCATGATTATTTACCAAATCTTTATATGAACTTATTACTATTGTAAATAGTTTCAAATGCACAGCTAGCTACTTAAAGATAAGTTGAGTTGCTGTTTTTGAAAACATCCAAAATGAGATCAGAATAAGTTCCTTTTTGTTCTGATTCTTCAAAGTGTTTATGCTCAATTTCATTATTTCATCTGTGTTCTGTTACAAATCAAAAATTTCAAAAAAAAAGAACATTCTTTATCGCTATATTAGCATGTTTCAGAATCTTGCGAATTAGGTTATACTTTCTTTTGATTGGATTAATTCCCTTCTCAAATTCTTTTCTTTTTCACTTTTGCTAAAGCAATATACTTTTAATTTCTGACTATTTTGTGGCTCTTCAAAAACAGCCAGCTGAAGTAGACTTTTAAATTTCGGCCACTCCATGTCTCTACAAAAAGGCAGCTCCATCTCTCACTATGATCTGCCAGAACTGTGCATAAACAAAGAGTTTCACTCTACTTAGATACATGCGACAATAATCCTATCAAATAAAATTAAATCAAATCATATGATAGAGAGGGAGAAATTCTCATAAGGTCAACAGACCCAGATCGAAGCTCTGCCACATTCAACCAAAAATTGTGATCGATGAGTATAGAACCAACTGGGCACAATTATCCATATCCTATCAATGGATCAGCTCTACATATCAGTGTAAAAACAAGGAAATAGTATCTGTACCATCCTTAGCCAGGAATGTTGAGTCGACGATCCACCTCAACCTCATCATGATGCCCACAGAATCAAAGAGGTCAGTCTTCAAACAATCTGATTCACTGCACGTAACTTTTCGAAACAGCTAGACACAGTAGATACGACAAAGACCCTGAAACCATTCCTGCGATAGGACTGAATACTTGGGCTGCACAACATGCCATGTCCCTTGGGAACCTGTTTCATTCCAGGTCCAACTCTGACATTTCCTTGTCAATGTGGAAAATTACTCAGCTATGTGCAGTTCCCTAAGAGGAGAATAATTACAATCTGACCAATTACCACACCATCAGTCCCATCACGACAGTCAAATTGGTGGGCGTTCTTTTTAACAGAACTGTTAAGCAGCACAAAAATAACCTGCTCAGTGTGGTTTCCGATCAGTCCCCATGTGGAGATGGTGCTGTTGTGGAAATATCATTGGATTACTAATTCAGAACAGGCTAATAGTCTGGCAGCTGGTGGAAGATAAAAACAATTAATAAACTATCGAGATCTCAAATCTGGTGTGAGTAACAGTGACATTGAAGCTAATGTCGATTGTAAACACCAATTTGCTTCCCGATGCACTTTCCGAAAGCAAATCTCCTGTGCTTTCCTGGTCTGGTGACTCCACACACACAGCCATGTGATAAACTCTTGAATGGTCTCTGAAACGGCGAAGCAAGACACTCAATTGTATCAAACTGTTCCGAGGTCTTAAAGGATAAACCCGTACCAAACACCAGGCCCCAGCCTCGGTATCAGAAAAAGGAATGGGAAACACAGCCCTGCCGACCCGGCAGAGACCTCCTTCCTAACATCTGAGAACTTGTGACAAAATCTACAGAGCTTTCCCACAGACTGCACAGAAACATCGGGAATGGAGTAGGCCATACAACACATTAAGCCTCCCCCAATTCTAGTTCATGTCTGAACATCTCCTCAATGCAAGTTCCCTACACACTGTACAAATCACTTAATATGATTAACCTTGTAAAGCAAGAAACTTGAACTGCAGTAGTCCCTTTGATCTGTCGAGTTTGCTAACTAATTGAATATAATGATAGCTGAACATTTATTTCCACACCATACTCCTGCTCTCTCCCCCAGCCCTCCAGTATCAAGTCATCCTTATTAGTCTTTAGTGCCTTGTCTTCCACAGCCTTACGTGGGAGAGAATTCCACAGGTTCACCAGTCTCTGAGTGCATACCTTTATTTTCATCACAATGCAGTGTGACCTGCCTGTACCTTATACTGTGGGCCTTTGTTTTAGGCGTTCCAACCAGGGGAATAAGCATCCCTGCTTCCAATCTATGTCGCCCTGTCAGTGTTTTATATATTTCACTGATATCTCCACTCACTTTCGTGAACCTCATGTAAAACAGGCTCAGTCGCCCTAAACTTTGCTCCCAAACAAGTCTGTCAATCCCAGAGATCAGTCTGGTTATTTTTCACTGCTCTCCCTCAATGTCAGGTTTGTCCTTTATTAGGTAAGGAGACCAAAACTACACACAATATGTGCACGATGTTCGAAGTGGGGTATAACCAAGGCCCTGTCCAGCTGTAGTAAGACACCCTTACTCCTGGACTCAAGTTCTCCTGAAATAAAGGTGAACACACGAGTTACCTTCTGAACTGCTTTCTGTTCCTGCAATATTGTTTTTCAGTGACTGGTGCACAGAGGGATCCCAGATCCTTTTCAATGTTACAGCTCCCCACTTGGTGGGTCTATGTACACTGGTCTGTGTGCCAATGTATTCCAATATTAGCTTCTGTCCTCAGAATTCATGACCCACATGGATCTCGGACGTCTGTCCAAACAGAAACAAAAACAAGCGAGTGCAGTTCCCTTTATAGATCGACTACTCTCTTTTCAAATGTTCAGCTGCATTCTATTGTCCCCAACAAAGTAGACAACATCACATCTATCCACACTGCTCTTCATCTGGCACATATTTACTTATTTACTTCATTTGTCTCAATCACTTTGAAGTTTCTTTTTCACATCCTCCTCTCCCTTCAAAATCCTATTTCTGTCAGCAGACTTTGAAACTTTGCATTTGATACCCTCAGCTAGATGTTTGAGATGTATTGTGAATATCTGGCGCCCCAGCATTAATCATCTTGATGCCACAAGAGCCTTCTAAACTGAAAACCATACATTTATTCCTACTCACTGTTCCTGTTAGCTCTCCCATTATAACACCATGTCCATATATTATCCCATATCCCATGTGCTTTTACTTTGCATACGAGGCTTGGGACTCTGGTAAAAGTCTAGTTGAAAATCCAAGTTCAGTACCTCTATTGCTTTTATGTAATTAATCCACCAGTCAGTTTCACAAATATGTTTCCCATTTCATCAATATGTATGCCCATTATGTTGAGTTCCAATAATTTCTCCAAATTAGTTTATTTACTAATTTCATTCTACATCATTTTCTCATCAGACTCAGGTTTTCTCCTATTGCTGGGACGGCGTTGTATCTACCTTTTTCTGTGAAGACAGAAGTGAAGTCTTGTGTCATGTTTCTCTGTTCTCCATTCTCCATTCCCGGGTTTCAGACTGGAAGGAAGCTGACACTTTGACTAAAAAGAACAGCTGTTGTCTATTCACCCTGTCCATGCCTCTGGTAATCTTAAACCTGAATTGCTTACCCACTCAACTTCCTCTGCTCCAAAGTAAATAACTCAAGCGTACCCAGATTCTCTCCACAGCTCATATTCTCCATCCTAGGGAACATCCTGGTGTATCTCCTCTGCACCTTATCCGGTACAATCACATCCTTCCTGTAATGTGGCTCCATGAACTGCATACAGTATTTAATTTGGCCTTACCCAAGTGTGATATAAAACTCTTACAATATTTAGGTCAACAAATGAAGGCTTTATCTACGGTTCTGCTTAACTCATCAATGATCATGTTCAGTCACATTCAGGGATGTGTAGAGAAGCACCCACTGAGCTTCGTAATGCGTTGCTAATTATTGAGTCCTCCCCTGTCTCGTTCCTTCTTCCAAAGTGTATCACCTCATATTTATCAGAGTTACATTCCAACTGCCATTAACCTGCCCAGCTGACCATTCCATGTATATCTTCCTGTAACATAAGACCTCCCACCTCACTGCCAAACACCCGGCCAATGTTTATGTCAAACACAAACTTGCTTATCACACTCCCCCTACCCACTTCACATTCACAACACTTATGAATACCACAAACAATAAGGGACACAGCACTGATCTCTGCGGTACACCAGGGGACATTAGTCACCAGTCACACAAACAACCTTCTACCACGAAGTTGATTTTGGATGCAACTTGGTAAGTCACTAATAGGTCCTACCTGTTCACTGGTTATTCTGTTCCACTTGATGTACCTGTAGAATATCTGGGAATTCTCCCTAATCTTGCTCTGCCAGCAGGTTTCCATGCTCCTGTGTTAGCCAGTCCCCTCCCAGTGAAGAATTTCCTCCTTCTTACGGTCTTAAATTGCCTGTCCCTTATCCTGCCACTATTTGCTTAAATGTAGAGTAGACAGCCAGAGAAATATTCTGTTTACTTCTACCTTGTCACATGTTTCGTAGATTTTCTAAATTTCACTGCTCTTTGAAACTGGAGAGGTCACAAGACAAGTCTCCCCATCAGAAATTCTTGTGATCCGAGGCATTAATCTGGAGAATATCCATTGCACGTCCTCTGTGATCAGCATACTCTTTCTTAGATTGGATTACTAACGCTGTACACAATACTCGAGGTACTCTCTCATCAACACTCTGTGCAACTGCTTCGTGAGGTCTTTACATTAATATTCTGATTTACTTAAACAAGTTCCAATCTAACATTAACTATCCAATTACATGTATTTCTCCAAATACTATTCACGTTAGTTGCATTAACGAACTCACTGGGTGAGTTTAGATTAGATTACTTACAGTGTGGAAACAGGCCCTTCAGCCCAACAGGTCGACACCAGCAGCCGAAGCGCAACCCACCCATACCCCTACACCTAACAGTACAGGCAATTTAGCATGGCCAATTCACCTACCCTCCACATCTTTTGGACTATGGGAGAAAACCAGAGCACCCGGAGGAAACCCCGTAGACACGGGGAGAATGTGCAAACTCCACACAGTCAGTCGCCAGAGGCGGGAATTGAACCTGGGTTTCTAGTGCTGTGAGGCAGCTGTGCTAACCACTGTACCACTGTGCCACTGTGCCGCCCACTTCTTAAGACTCCAAACACACCACATCCGCTTGTTGTCCTTTGTTTACTCTGCAAGAATAAAGAAGCCTCAAACAATTCCAAAGTTTGTCAGGTATAATTTCTCTGTCAGAAATTCAGAGTGATTCTCTGCAATGTTGCTGTTAATTTCTAAATACCCACTATCACATCTGATCGAATAGATTCCAACTGTTTCCCTACAAATGTCAAACTAACTGATCTGCAGTCCTCCGCATTATCCCTTCTTCCCTGCATAGATAGTTGGATCATGTTTACTACCTTCCAGTTATCTGCAAGGGCTTATGGTCTTTGCAGGATCTACAGTAAAATAAAACGCAGTCACCGAGTTCAATTAACATGTTGTTTTATTTCTGACATTTTTATATGAAGTACATCTGGCACATCAGACTTATCAATGATCAATTTAGCTCCATTTGCAAGAACTACCTTGTTGCTGATTCGAATTGACTTTTGTCTTTACTTCCACAAGTCCCATGTAATCACTTGCTTTACACGTAGATTTCCTGGAGCTTTCTCCATGAAGACCGATGCAACGTAGCTGGTTAGTTTCTGTGCCATTACCTTGTTCCACACAATGAATTATCCTGAACCTTATAAATTTCCACATTGGCCTTACTTTTGTTTTCTTTGGTGTATGGATCGTAGATTTGAGCAGTCTTTGTGTTTCCTGTTTGTTTGTATTCATGTTCTTTTTGATTTCCTTAACACTTTCTTCATCCTTATTTTCGGAAAGGTAAATCTCTCAGAATATTGAGGTTTGCACAATATCTGGAATTCTTCTGAAGCTGCTTCCTTTGGTTTAATGAAATCTTTAATTTTTTACATTAACCATCATTGAGTCACCTTCCCTTTCTTTGGTATTTATAACTTAGTGATGTGTATGTACTTTTCAGTTTGTATGTATTTCTATCAATAACATTGTTTATCTCACATTAAATGTTATATTGTATTTTCCCAATTCACTTGGTCCTCTCGCCTCCGGGGTTCCATAATATTTGAGTGTAATGTTAAAAAAATCTATATTGCATGCAGACTCTATGTAAAATGCAACATACTAATGTCATTATTACTCAAAAGCTGCTTCAGAGCAAGGTTAGTAATTAGTCCTTCTGACCACACAACACCACACCCGAAATAACCTGCTCTCTAGTTTGGTTAACAACACACTCTTCAACCTACCTCATATACACTTTTGAAGTTTACTTTTCAAAGCTTGAGCAAACATTTTGTTAACGCAGTTTAGATGCAATTTTAGATCATCCACTATTACTGCAGCACCCACAATATGTGTATATCTACTTTCCAGAGAATTTGCATGCACAAAATTGCCCAACATATTTGATTTAGATATGTAAGGCACCAATGTTTGTTCCTCCTTGTTGTTTACAAGATCCACGCAAACTGATTCTGAAGAAGCTGTGGGATGTTATCTGTGGTGTTATTAGTGATAGACGTGGACAAGACATTGGGGAGGCTCATCCCGATGCTGAGATGATCTGAAGAAATGCCCATCAGTACAGGACAAGCATCAATAACTTTCCCCGCTCGGCCAGGACAAATGTCTCCGTATTCTCTCTACTCACTCACACTCTCTGTATATCTGTTATAGCACATACCCCCACAAAAGGCTCTTGCTCCACCAGTCACACTGTTGCATGGAACAATCTCATTCCTTCTCTCTCTTTGTAACTGAAAGCAAATCGAGATTGAATTTATTGTTTTACCAATATCGAACCAGTGAGACCATTTGATGCTGGGGATTGAAAATGCGGACATTTTGAAAATTGGGGAGAAAGCAGATGCCATCGAAACGGAAGAATCCTGGGAATCAATCATCTTGTCCTCCAAGAAATTAGAAAATACTCACTATCATAGTTTTTTTTTGTTTGAAACACTTTCACAGTAAACAGAAATACGACGGTCCAGGGAATTCATTAGCCCGAAGAGGAGCATCACAAAGGACGCAGTGGCTGTGCGGTTTTGAAATTAAGTTGATGTAATCTTCATGAGTGTCTTATTGAAACAGATTATTATGATGGAGTTGAGGATATTTGTGGGTTGGGGGGGGAGCGGTTGTAAATAGTTGTGGGGTAATTTTCATTTTTACAGTTAAAAATAAATTGACGTTATTTTCTTTAATAGTGGAATTTGGGAGTACTCTGTCGCTCATATTCTAATAGATTATGAGGTGATGTGAGCTTTCTTGGGTCTTTGGTTTATTAACAGAGAGGTTCCCCACCATGTCGTAACACTTGTAAAGACCAACAGAAGCAAAAAAAAAGAAGTGAGGAGCGAGAAAATTAAATATGAGGGTAAGTAAGCCAGTCATGTAAAGAAAGACTGTAAGAGCTTCTTCTGATATGGAAAGGGAAAACGAGAGGCAAAAATGGGCAGTTGATCGCTAGCAATTGGCACAAGAGAGAAACGTGGAACAAGGAAATGGCTGAGGAGCTGAACAATTACTACGTGTCAGTCTTCATGGTTGAAAATACGACTAATATCCCAAACATTGAAAACACTTAGTGGACAGACCAGAGTAAGGTTGCCATCACCTAGGAGAAGGTGCTGGAAAAACTGAATGGCTTGAATGTAAGTAAATCACCTGGACCAGATAGGCTCCACTCCAGATTTCTAAGGCAGTGGAGGCGTTGGTGGTGATCTTTCAAGAATTGCTCGAATCAGGGAGATGCCCAGAGGACTGAAAAATCGCTAACGTGACACCCCTGTTTAAAAAGGGAGTAAAGCAAAAGAGGGAAAATTGTAGACTGATTAATCTAAACTTGGCTGTGGGTAAGATCCTGGAATCCATTGTGAAGGATGAGATTACTGAATATTTGGATGTGGATGGTAAAGTAGGACAAAGTTAGCATGGTTTCATCAAGGGGAGGTCATGCCTGGAAAATCTGCTAGAAATCCTTGAGGACATCATAAGCAGCTTAGAACAAGGACAGTCAATGGATGTCATCTACCAGGACTTCCAGAAGATCTTTGACAATGTGGTGACAGGAGGCTACTGAGTAAGGCAAGGGCCCATGGTGTTAGAGGCAAGGTGCTAGCATGGATAGAAGTATGGCTGTCTGGCAGGAAGCAGAGAGTGTCGAGAAAATTGTCCTTCTTAGGATGACAGCCAGTGACAAGTAGTGTTCCATAAGGCTCATTGTTGGGACCAAAACCTTTCACTTTATACATTAACGATCCAGATGAAGGAACTGAAGGCATTCTGGCTCCGTTTGAAGATAATACAAAGATAGGTATAGGGATAGGTATGGTCGAAGAGGCAGGGAGGCTGAAGAAGGATTTGGATAGGTTAGGATAATGGGCAAAGAAGTGGCAGATGGAGTACAAAGTTGGAAATTGTGGGAACATGCACTTTGGTAGGAAATATAAAAACATGGTCTACCGATAAAATTCAGATGTCAGAAGTGCAAAGGGATTGGGAGTTCTACTCCAGGATTCTCTCAATGTAAACTTGCAGGTTGAGTCAGTAGTTAGGAAGGCAAATGCAGTGATGGCATTTATTTTGAAAGGATTTGAATGTAAAAGCAGGGACTTACTTCTGAGGTTCTATAAGGCTCTGGTAAAACCACATTTGGAGTATTGTGCGCTGTTTTGAGCCTCATATCTCAGGAAAGATGTGCTTACCTTGGAATCGTTTCACAGGAAGTACACAAGAATAGTCCCAGGAATGAAAAGCTAAATATATGAGAACATTTGAGGACTCTAGGTCTGTTCTTGATGGACTTCAGAGGGATGTGGGGGGATCTAATTGAAACATACAGAATACTGAATGGCCTGGAAAGTGTGCATGTTGAGAAGTCTTCCATTGGTCGGGTCTCTTGGACCCAAGGATACAATCTTAGAGTAAAGGGAAATCCTTTTAGAACGGAGGTAAAGAGAAACGTTTTCAGCCAGAGAGTGGAGAACCTATGGAATTCATTTTCACAGAAGGCAGTAGATGTCAGGTCATTGAGCATATTAAAGACAGAGAGTGTTAGCTTCTTGAGTTTCAAACGGATCAAGGATTACAGGAAGTAAGCAGAAGAATGGGGTTGAGAAACTTGTCAGCCATAATTGAATGGTGGATCAGAGTCGATGGGCTGAATGGCCTAATTTCTGTTCCTACGTCCGATGTTCTTATGGTAGTAAGCCGCAGCCTGATACTTCCCTTCTCTTACTTTGTCCCTCCTGACAGCAAAGTGTGAGAGTAAAAACTCTCTGAATCATCTACACCAAACGTGGAGTATGCCTGTTGAGGATTAACGGGAATCACTCCACTGCTTGAAGGAAAGGAAATTCAGCCAAATCCAACTATTCCAGGAAGAAATCTCACACCAGCAACTTGTTTGAGGAAAATAACGTCAGAGACAGAATAACACTTGGGACACATTATCACTTTTCCATTTGATATGAGTTCAAGTACTATGAAACTCTGGAAAGCTTTTCTTATTCTTTATCGTATTAAGACAGGAGCATTTGTGTATGTGCCTGTACATGTGTGACTCTGTATCTCACATTTTTCGAGAAAATGAACTAGGTTACACTTCAAACCTGTTGTGGCCAGTGGGGAAGTGAGGCTGGAAAATGAAATCGTGACCCTCCAACATTTGTCGGAGTAGGAATGAGAAATTTTCAAAGTGCTGTTCAAATGGGAGTTCTCTTCCCCAGAAGGTTATTCCTAAGATGACAGCTCAACACCACTACTTCCAGCGAAATTCGACATGGTCCATAAATGTTGGCCTATCAACAACACCGACATTCCATGAACAAATTAAAAATGATAAACTGCAGCAGAATTAATTGGATGGGAACAAGACTGATAGATAAATGTCTGTTGCTTTCCAGAATTGTTCTGCCTGTGTACTTTGGCTTTATGCAGTTTCCTCGTATTGTGCCTGGGTGTTTGCATTTATTCAAAGTTGGGTTTGTTCAACATTTGACAGACATGTGAATGGAAGGAAATTGTGGACATACAGAAAAGTGCTGCAGAGATCAGATCAACCATGATCTTGCTGTCTGGTCGAGCAATGACAAAGTGTCTAATGACCAACTACTGCTCCTCAGTCCTATGTTCCTATGTTCCATTTAGTCCTTAAAACCACCTGAACAGGAGCAGATAGAGACCACATGCTCCAAATACCTGCCGCAGTAATACAGGATATCATTCAATCCCTCAACACTGTATGGTTTGGTGTGGGTAGTAAAATGTGATGGGAAATCCAGACTGGGTACAAAAGAAGCCACCCATCTCTTCACAGAGTGTCTCCTCTCTGCAACTGGTGTTTCACTTGTTGGTCATGTTGTAGACCCAGGTTCGTTGTGAATATCGGGCCCATATCTCTCCCAGAGATGGCTCATAAAATACTTTTCTCTCACAGTCCTCACCATTCAATAACAGCACTTCCAGGAAAATTGCAACCATTCACTTTCCAAAGACAAATTATGAGAATATAAGAAAGAGGAATAGCTAATTCCGATGCTCACGCCATTGTATGCTGTCATGTCTGACCTACTGTTGGCATTAACTCCTCTTTAATGCCCTATTCTTCACAACCCTCAGCACTCTGACAGGTCAAAAATCCGTCTACCTCCTCTTTAAATACTTGCAGTGATCTACCTCCACAAACTTTCTAGACTTGAGAATTCCTGACATTCACTACCCTCTGTAAGAAGAAGACACTCTCCACACAGACACTATCACCTATTAACATTAACAAAAGGGATTAACTGACCTGCTCAGATAAGAGGGATTGATCCTGATATCAAGGCAGAATTTGACTGAAGACTTTATCCTCAGAAACACTTAATGATCCAAAATCATGCATCCCGAGTAAAATAAAAAAAAATACATGCCATGGCATTTATCACCTTCTCACTGTCTGTGTAGAGCAGAACGAGTAATTGTTCATCACTGTCATGTTTCAATGCAATGACCTCTTATTCTCTGACAATGCTACAGATTAACCTTCACTCACTCCTTGTTTACCATCAGCCCAGGGAGTAGGCTGGTGAAATTCCTTTACACTCTGTTGCAATGAGATCATTTCTTTTAAAGGTGAGAAAATCTATCCACAGTATCCGAAATACTGCCTCTACCACACTCTCAGCGATGATCATTACAATTCCTTTCCCTCACTTACCGATCAACATTTCTTTATTATGACATAAACCCCCATTCCGTCTCTATGCACTGCCACTGATGTGGAATTTAAACGTTCCTTACATCTGAATGTCAGCATCAGTAAAGCCAGAACCAGAGGTGCCCAGGGAGATGAATATCACTTTTGGGAGAGACTCAGTCAGAAAATTGCACTTGAAATAATAAATGGTCACCTACCTGAATGGAAATGAAGTGCAGGAATAAAGAAAACAGGCACAGGAAGGGAGATAACTTTACTTTTGTTCTTCCCTCACGGGATGTGGGCAGCCCTGGTCAGGCCAGCATTTTATACGGATCTTGAACTGAGTGGCTGGTTCAGCTGTTCCCCAGGACAGTAAAGAGTAAAACACATTGCTATGTGTTTGCATAGACCTGACTAGGGAAGGATAACCCATTGATTTCTTCGAAGGACATGACGCAACCAGATGGGCTTTTTCTCACAAATGATGATAGTTTCAGCTCAAATACATCAATTTTCTTCACGAGATATCAACAGATTATTATTCTGTGCATCTAGATTATGTGCAATGACTTAAGCAGTATTCAGTGTCTGCCTGTCGGACAGATTATGTGCCGTGAACAAGTCCAACATACTCAAGCGCAATTATTTTGAAACTAACATGTTGTTAGAAGGGACTTTATAACATGTATCCAGATTTGGCAAACGCACAATTGATGGTTTATTCAGAAGATACACTGAGGCTGAGGAGGAGATGGGATATCATGATAGTGGGATTGGACAGTATCAGTGAGTGGGGAGGATATGGAAATGCACATCAGTGCAGGGCTAGAAGGATTATGGAGTTTGAGAACAGTCTGGTTCCTCCTCGCATATTGGTGAGTAATTTGTCATGAGTAATTTGCTCGTTATAATTTGGGTGAAATGGAATATTTCATTGGAATTGAAAATGTTGACGTCCACCTTTCTAAATTTAAAATAATATGAGCCGCACTTCAGTGTAACCTGTCTTTATGAACAGATAGAATGATTTACCAGGAACACCAACTATAGCGAGGATGGGATAGTAACCAGCTCGAATAAGCAGCAGAACATTATAGATCCATCATCTTAATGATATTCCAGGATGGGCAATCCAGTAAAGACCATCTGATAAACTCCTGTCCATTGTTGGAACATTCCAGTCTAATGTTCTCAGATTCTGATCCATTTTTGGAACATTCCAGTCTATTGTTCTCAGATTCTTATCAATTGATGAAACGTTCCAGTCGAATGTCCTCAGATCCTGATCCATTGTTGGAACATTCCAGTCTAATGTTCTCAGATTCTGATCCATTGTTGGAACATTCCAGTCTTATGTTCTCAGATTATGATCTCTCCTCCCAGGGATGAGCAGCTCATGCCTGTTAGTGCTGTCGGTGAGCTCCTGCTCATACTATGGGATAACACATTGAACCGAATCCTTAATTTGTAGAAGAGGCTATTTCGTGGCACATTTAGGATCCACAGAGACTGACATCAATAATATTCTCTGAACTAATAGCTCCAGTTAACCCGTTTCAATTCAATACTATCTCATTAAACTTCAAAATAATGATTAATATTTACACATTCTGCTAGGGATATGTGAAGTGACTGAGGGAGCGAATGTTGGGGCTAGTAGGTCAATTCAATTCAATCTGCCTTGAATGTGGGAGCAATGCTGGAAATTTATCGGAACATGAATGTGCTTCCCTATTTATAAATCCTGTAAATATTTCTCAGGCATTACAATATCAGTCCAACATTGAGCGAAATTCTATCATCCATGACCTTGAAGAAAATGTCCCTTAGACTATGTGCATGTACAACAGACAACGACATTATGTTAACAGAGAATTGTACCGAAGAGGCAATGGGGACTGCAGATGCTGGACAATTCAGTGTAGATAAAGTGTGGTGGTGGAAAATGCACGGCTGGTCAACCAAAAACCGAAGAGCAACAGAGTCAACGTTTCAGTCAGGATCCTTCTTCGGAACTGGGGAGGGTGAATAGGGCTGAGAGAAAATGAGTGGTGGGGTGAGGCTGGGGAAAGGTAGGCGACACGTGGACAAAGGTGTGAGGTGATAATGATAGGTCGGTGGGAACTGTGGACCAGTCGGTGGGAAGGAACATGAACAGTTAGGTCCCCTAGAGAGGGCGGACCTGAATTGGAGAGTTGAATTTGTGATCTGGGTGGATGAGGGTGGTTTGGAAACTGGTCAATTCAATGTTTATGCCTTGTGTTTGTCGGCTCACGAGGCAGAAGATAAACAACCTGGTAAATCTCTTCCCAACCTTCTCCAGCTTAACAATATCCCTCCTATAACATAACGACTAAAATTGCACACAGTACAACAGAAGAGGCTTCATCAATGTCTTGCACAAACTCAGCATGACTTCTCAACTTCTAATCTCAATGGTCTGAGCAATGAAGTAACCTTAACCACCCTGCAGCACAAACTTCAAAGAATTATACCTGTGCCCCCGGTCCCTCTTTTACTGCATAACTACCAAAGCCCAGCATTAATTGTACAAGCCCTTCCCTTGTTTGATTTACCAAAATGCAATACATCGCATGTATCCAAGTTAAACTCCATGTGCCACATTTCAGCCCAGTGAGTGATGTTACTGCCCCCTCTAATTCTCCCTTCTGATTAAAACGACATTCCCCTCTCCAGTATGTCCACAAACAACAGCCTTAACTTTCCTAAAGACGCAGAGCTTGGTTTGCTTTGCGCAGGAGGAGTGGGTAAGGAGAAGCTGGATAGTATGATTACATGATTTTAGGAAGAGGAAAGCGACATGTTAGAGATTTGAAATAGTGACCGGTGTTTTGGGCCCAGAATTGTGCTCTTTCCTCGTCTCTGGTGTTCAGTATTGATATCTACTCGAGAACCTTCATTGTGCAGAGTGTGTTTGCAGGATTTCGTTCCCTGATATAGCAGACGACTGATAATAGCCATTTAAACCGGAAATCATAGCCAAGCAATTAAAGATGTTCATAGTTTATCTCAATGGCACCGCGAATGCACTCAACATCCTATAGTTGAAGCTAATAACTTGTACTTTTTTTTCCAATGAGAAATGTCCCCTGTATAATTTGGTAATGTTAACCAGAGTTTAATAAATCCATATACTTAAAATAAGACCCAATACCTGGCATGGTTTAGTCCTTGTGTAGTGGGTGGTGCACACGTTTCTGAGATGAAACTTGGAATTCGATTACAGTCCATGAATGTGTGGTAGTGCCCCTATCTCTGGAGACGGTCATGTGTATTCATGTCCTGTGGAGGTGTCTCACAACATATTACAACAGGATGATAAAAAAAACACACAGCAGCATCATGTTGCAGCTTTAGGGGTTAATGCTGAATGATAGGAGCGTCCCTATCGCTGTACCGAAAATTCTAGTTTCGAATTCTATAGAGCTGCTTCATAATATGTCTGAATAAGTTGGTCAAACTTTTCTGGAATCATGCCTTGATGGAGAAGGAAGAGGTACGACTACTGAATTTGAGTCTATAGACCCAGGATGACTGAAAGCACTGCCAACCGTCTTGATTGGAGTCTCATTTACACTTTCTAGAAGTTTATAAAATTATGAAGGGCATGGATAGGGTGAGTGGTCAAGGTTCCTTCCCGCCAAGGTAGGAGAGTCTAAAACTAGAAAGCATAGGTATAAGTTGGGAAGAAAAATATTTGAAAGATAATGAAGATCTACTTTTTTTTCCTGCAGAGGGTGGTGCTTCTATGGAATAAGCTGCCAGAGAAACTGGTGGAGGCTGGAACAATTATTGCATTTAAAAGGCAACAGGGTGGCTTTACGATTAGTGGGATATGGGCCAAATGCTGGCAAAAGTGAGTGGATTAATTTAGAATAATGGGATGGCATGAACAAGTTGAAGGGTCTATTTCCCTGTTGTACATCTCTGTGAATCATTGTTTTAATTAATGAAGGCCTCTTTGAAATCTTCTGTTGTTCACCATTATACAAACACTGCCCACTGGACACCCATGCTTGATGTCATCCACAAATTTGCGAAATATGCCTTCGTTAATTCTCATATAAATCTTTTACATGAATGACAAACAAACGTGGACCCAAAAATTTTGCCTCTGGATCATCGCTGCCCACAGGCTTCCAGTTCAAAAAACAACAATCCATCACCACCCTGTCTCCTGCCATTAAACAGATATACACAGAAACACACACGCAATCACACACACATACAGAGACACCGACGGAACTATGTCTTTAAGACAAAGGGTGGAAGGTATAGGGGAGATGTCAGGGGTGGGTTCTTTACCCAGAGAGTGGTGGGGGCATGGAATGCGCTGCCCGAGGGAGTGGTAGAGTCAGATTCATTGGCGACCTTTAAGCGGCATTTGGATAGGTACATGGATGGGTGCTTAATCTAGGATAGAAGTTCGGCACAACATCGTGGGCCGAAGGGCCTGTTCTGTGCTGTATTGTTCTATGTTCTATGTTCTATGTTCTAAAGGTTAGATGAAAAACACGATCAAGAGTTACAGTGAGAAGGCGGGGAAATTGTTGAGAAACACATCAGACAGGATCAAACATCAAAGTAGACCGAATGGGCCAAATGGCCTAATTCCAATTTCCTATGCTCTGCATCCTTAAGGTGTCAGGATTATTTTCCAAGGGTGCAGTAGAAGCTAAGTTTGATAAATACTTGACTGGACAGTCAATGGGACTGTGGGATACGTTTGAGGGGCTGAATTTTATATGTTTGTTCCTATTTGCTGTGCCGTTGTTTCTGAAAAGAGTCGGTGACTTGCTGTGAGGTTAACACGCTTTAATATAAAAGGGGTCTCCCATTTCCATTTGAGGTAACGTTGCTCCTTTCTCCTTTGGATTGCGCGATCTGTGGCGTTCTCATCCCCGGGAACAGTGAAGTCTGGGTCATTGAGGATATTCAAGGCTGACCTTTGATTGACAGGGGAGTCAAAGTTTATTAGGAACAGACAGGAAAGGGATATTCAGCTACAAACAGACCATCCATGATGTTTTTAAACTGAGCAGCAAGTTGGAGGGGCCGAATGGCCAACTGCTGCTCCTACCTCACCCGTTGTTCTGTCAATTCACTCCCGTGGCTGTTACAGAGGGAGAGAAAGATCCCATTCAGCTAGTCAGCATCGTGACGATATAGCAGGGGGAGGTTATAATGAAATTGCATGGGGTTAGACAGGAAAAGAATGAAGTATTCAAGTTATTTCAGTAAATTACACAGTACAGGAGGACGCCATATAACCATGCCAGGCTGTTACGCAGGAGCAAGGGCGCCTTGGGTGGCGTCAGGAAGTACAGAGTAGAGATCATTACTCATTTTGTGCTTGGAATGCTGTACCGAGTGGAGTTCTTCAGGGATCTGTGTGAGGTCATCAACAAATTACAATCCATACTAACAAATTGGATGAAAGGGTTGGAGCTCAGTTTGCTTATACATCAGGATAGTCAATCAATAAGATGTCAAATGGAGACAGAGCGTTTCAAATGAGATACAGATAGGGGAGGGCAGAACGGCTGCAATGAGATACAGGCAGGGGGAGGGAAGAACATCGGCAATGAGATACAGTCGGGGAGGGCAAAAAGTCTGCAATGGGACATAGGCAGGGGAGGTCAAAGTGTCTGCAATGAGAGCGATGGAGAGGGCAGATCATCTGAAATGGGACACAGACGTGGGTGGGGCAGAGCATCTGCAATGGGATACAGACAGGGGGAGGGCAGCGCGTCTGCAGTGGGATACAGACATGAGGGAAGGCATAGCGTCTCCAGTGGAATATAGACAGGGGGAGGAAGAGCATCTGAAATGTAATACAGACAGGAGCAGGCAGAGCGTCTACAATGTGATACAGACAGGGGGAGGGCAGAGCGTATGCAATGTGATACAGTCAGGGGGAGGGCAGGAGTCTGCAATGGGATACAGACAGGGGAAGAGCAGACCGAATGCAATGGGATACTTGCAGGGGAGGGGCAGAGTGTTTGCAATGGGATACAGACGGGGGAGGGCATAGCGTCTGCAATGGGATGCAGACAAGGGGAGAACAGAGTGTCTGCAATGGGTTACAGACAGAGGGAGGGCATAGCGTCTGCAATGCGACACAGACAGGGGAAGGGCATAGCGTCTGCAATGGGGTACAGACAAGGGGAGAAAAGAGTGTCTGCAATGGGTTACAGACAGAGGGAGGGCAGAACTTATGCAATGGGTTACAGACAGAGGGAGGGCAGAACTTATGCATTGGGTTACAGACAGAGGGAGGGCAGAACTTATGCAATGGGTTACAGACAGAGGGAGGGCAGAATTTCTGCAATGGGATACAGACAAGGAGAGGGCAGAATGACTGCAATGGGATACAGACGGGGGAGCAGAGCGTCTACAATGGGGTACAGACAGGGGGAGGGAAGAGCGCCTTCAATAGGATGCAGACAGGGGGGGGGGGCAGAACATCTGCAATGGGATGCAGATGGGGGGGGACAGAGCATTTGCAATGGGGTACAGAGAGGTGGAGTGCAAAGCGTCGACAGTGGGATACAGACAGGGGAAGACATATTGTCGGCAGTGGAATACATTCAGGGGGATGCAGAGTGTCTGCAAAGGAATACAGACAGGGGAGGCAGCGCGTCTGCAATGGGGTACAGACAGGGGGAGGGTAGAGCCTCTGCAGTGGAATACAAACGGGGGAGGTAGAGCATCTACAATGGGATACATTCAGGGGAGGGGCAGAGCATCTGCAATGGGATACAGAGCGGGGAAGGGTAGGGCGTCTGCAGTGGAATACAGACAGGGGAAGGGTAGGGCGTCTGCAGTGGAATACAGACGGGGGAGGCAGAGCGTCTGCAATGGGTTATAGAAACGGGAGGCAGAGCGTCTGCAATGGAATGCAGACAGGAGAGGGCAGAATATCTGAAATGGGATACAGACTTGGGGACAGGCAGAAAATCAAGCAATGGCATACAGACAGAGGAGAGTTTTCAGCAAAACTTCAGCAGAAAAAAAAACATACAATATATATGTGATGGGAATTTTCTGTTTTGAGGAAAAGACAAAACAGCAGAAAATTATTTAAGTGCAAGGAGAATGTAGAACTCAGTGGTACAGAGGGATTTGCGTCTCTTAGTACATGAGTCACCTCAAATTACTCTGAAGGTGCAGTGATTTGGAAGGTAAATGGAATTATTCTGTTTCGTGCAGCGGGTGTTGTGTTTGATCGTAGCGATGTTTTTTTTCCATCAGTACAGGGCATTGCTGAGATCACATCTGATGTATTATGTGTAGTTATAATTGCCTTAACTGATAAAAACAAATTTGCTTCCGAAACGTTTCATATGTTTTTCTCTTTACTCATTCTTGGGATGAAGATATTACGTTACGAAGAAGGAACAATCAGGCCTGAGAATGAGAGATGTTTTAATGACCATAAAACATCTTGAGAAGAGTGTAGTTGGTGAATACCTGATGGATATTTCTTCTTATGTGGGAGAATAAAATTGGGGAAATAATTTAAGAATAATTCAAGTTCAAAGGAAAGGTTATTGGACCGAAAAATTGAACTCTGATTTATCTTCTTATCTGATGCCAGACAGGCTGACCTTTTCCAGCAATTTCTTTATTTGTTTAAGAATAAAACATATTCATCTGAACACAGATATTATAAAGTTATCAAACGTTTATGTTTACATTATGCAGGCACATATTAACATATCTTCAAAACAAGTAGGGCCATTTATTGTTAATGAATTGATTCGGTGTACGACAACAGCAATAATGCACTGACCTGGAGTCGAGAATGTGATAGAGTCATATAGTTCAGACAATATTCAAGGAGAGCTCACATGGTCCAGTTTGGGGCCTGATAACGTTACTGATTTAACTTACAGATGGAAAAATGTAGCCTATCTGTGAAGGAACAGCCTATTGCTCACTTTCTGCTTCCCTGCCGCTCATCACAGCAACGTGTGGGAGTGAAAAAAAGCCTAGTCGTCTTTTCCACTCATGGAGGATTTCTGATGATGATTCATTGGAATTTGTCCACTGCTTGAAACAAAGCAATTCAGTCAAATCCAACTATATCAGGAAGAAATCCCATTGTCAGAAGGTTATGCGAGACAAATAAATTCAGAAGTAATTATTCAGACTGGATAGTGAGGGGAACAGACAAGAGATTTTGTGGTTGCAAATGGGAATCCAAGATGATCTATAGCCATCTACGTGCCAAGGTCCAGGATGCCTCAGAGCGGCTGCAGAACGTTCTCACCGGGGTGGGGGAGCAGCCAGAAGTCATTGTACACATTGTATGAAACGGGAGGCAGAGCGTCTGCAATGGGATGCAGACAGGAGAGGGCAGAATATCTGCAATGGAATACAGACTTGGGGAGGGGCAGAGCACCAAGCAATGGCATACAGACAGAGGAGAGTTTTCAGGAAACCTTTAGCAGAAAAAAAATACAATATGTATATGATAGGAATTTTCTGTTTTGGGGAAAAGACAAAACAGCAGAAAATTATTTAAATGCAAGGAGAATGTAGAACTCAGTGGTACAGAGGGATTTGTGTGTATCTGTGCACCTGTACCAGGTAGAAATAGTGATGAGGTCCTTCAGAGTGAGTATAGAGAGCTAGGAAAAAGGGTAAAAGACAAGACCACGTCAGTGGTAATATCCGGTTTACTTCCAATGCTCTGTGGTAGTGAGCGTAAGAAAAGGAGGAATTGGCAGATGAATGTGTGGCTAAATTATTGGTTCCAGAGGTAGGGATTCAGAGTTTTAGATCACTCAGATCTTTTGTGGGACAGAGGTGACCTGTTCAGGAAGGATAGGTTGTATCTGAATTGGAAGGGGACTAATATCCTGGCTGGCACGATTGCTAGTGCTACAAGGGAGGGTTTCAACTCGATTGGTTGGCGTGGGGGACGGTGTGGGATCCTCAACAGCAGGGTTGCAAGTGTGAGGCTGGAAGGAGGTACCATAATCACAAACAGTAAATTGCAGAGATAGGTTCGGCAGGAACACGACAGGGAGCAAGGAATGCCTGTTGGATTGAGTTGCACCTGTTCCAATGTAAGGTGGCTGACAGGTAAGGCAGATGAACTCAGTGCATGGAGAGGTACGAGGGACTGGGATATTATAGCCATTAAAGAAACATGGCTAAGGGAGAGACATGGCTGGCAGCTGAATGTACCAGGGTACAGGTGCTTAATGCGAAACAGAGATGGTGGAAGGAGGTGTGAGGAGTCGCATTTTTGATTAAGGCGAGGACCACAGCAGTAATCAGAGATAAAATAACTGAAGGAATATCCTGTGAGGATTTGTAGGGGAGCTTAGAAATAAGAAGGGAATGGTGATATTATTTGGGTTGTTCCATAGCCCTCAAATAGTAAACAAGTAATTAGCCGAACAAAAATATGTAGAGTGTTTGGGGAGACTTGCAGAGCCAATGGGATTGCCATAGTAGGAGATTTTAATGTTGGTAATGTTAGACTGGGATTGACATAGAATTAAGAACTGAGATGGGGTGCATCGGTTATGTGTGTTCAGGAAAGTTTCCCCAAGTAGTATACAGCGGGTGCAACTCGGGAAGGGATAAGACTTGACCTACTCTAAGAAGTAGGGCAGGACAGGTGACTGAGGTGAATGTGGGGGAGCACTCTGTCACCAGTGACCATAGTTGCAATAATTTTAAAATAGTTATGGAGAAGGAAGAAACTGATCCACATGTTCAAGTTCAAACTTGGGGCAAGGCGAATTTTGATGGAATTAGACAGGAGCTTGTAGGGGTTGGTTGGAGGTGTCTGTTTGCAAGCGAAAGGACCTCCTGCAAGTGGGAGGACTTTAAAAGTGAAATGTCATGAGTTCAAGATATGTATGTTCCTTTGAGGTAAAAGGCAAGGTTGGTAGGAATAGGGAACTTTGGATGTCAGGAAGTATTGAGACTTTGACCAGCAAAAAGGCGGCGTGGCTCAGGTCCATGCAGCTGGGATCGAGGGAATACCTGGAGGTACATAGGGGGATATAGGTTTTTACTGAAGAAGGAAATCAGGAGGGCGAAAATGGGGCACAAGATAACCTTGGCTGAGAAGATTTGGGTGAATCCAAAGTGGTTCTTTAAGTATATTAAAAAAAAACTAAATGCGAATATGACCCCTCAAGATCCAAACCAGACATGCATGTTTAGAACCGTAGGAGATTTGTGAGATTCTTAAAGAATATTTCTCCTGTGTCTTTACCGTGGAGAAATACATGAAGACTTTGGAGCTTAACAAAGGTTATTGTGATATCTTTGGTTCGTCAATATCACAGGAGAGGACTTCTTGGATGCATTAGAATGTATGAAGATGGAGAAATCTCCTTATCCGAAACAGATGTTTCCAAGGACACTGCAAGAGACTTCAGAAGAAACTACGGGGACCTGGTTGACATTTTTGCATCATCGTTAGCCACAGGTTAGGGTCCAGAATTTTGGAGGGTAGCAAATGTTGTGCCATCATTCATGAAGGGAAGCAAAGAAAAATCTGGGAACTATAGACCAGAAAGCCTAACATCTGTGGTAGATAGGTTACTTGAGAAGACTGCGAGGGATAAGATGTACATCCATTTGGAAAGACAGCGTTTGATTAGAAATAGTATTTTTTTCAGATTCCCTACAGTTTGCAAACAGGCCACTTGGCCCAACAAGGCAACACCAAACCTCCGAACAGCAAACACCCAATACCATTCTCCTACCCTATATTTACCCCGACTAATGCATATAACACTATGTGTAAATTAGCATGGCGAATTCACCTAACCTGTATATCTTTGGATTGCGGGAGAAAAATGGAGCACACGGAGGAACCCCACACAAACGCAGGGAGAATGTGCAAACTCTACACAGAGAGTCACCTGAGGCTGGAACCAACCCTGGATCCGTGGTTCTATGAGGCAGCAGTGCTAACTACTGAGCCAACTTGCCACCCTTGCTTTTTTTCAATATAGTTCAATGACACAGGTACAAAGTCTATCCTGCCCTTCACCCATGACGCATGCTCCAATATCACATACCGTGGATAATTTATTCTCCATTGAAAATGTCATCTTATTATTATTTATTATTGTTTGTTATTAGTAATTTTAATCATTATCATTAATAGTTGTTTTTATACCGGAAACATTGCATGGCTTAGTGAGTGGGAGATCATGCCTCACAAATTTCTTTGAGTTCTTTGATAAAGTGACCGGGAATATTGATGAGGGTAGGGCGGTAGACGTAGTTTGTATTGTTTTCAGTAAGGCGTTTGACAAAGTTACCCTTGGTAAGCCGGTCTGGAAGGTTATAATCACATGGAATCCAGAGGGAGCTGGCCAATTGGGCTTGATCGTAGTAAGCAGAGGGTAATAGTGCAAGGAGGCTCTCGGACTGGAGGCGTGTGACACATGAAGTGCCTCAGGGATTAGTGCTGGGCACATTGTTGTTTATTATCCATATCAATGATATCCTTGAGAATGTACAACGCATGATTAGTAAATTTGAAGGTGACACTAAAATTGGTGGTATCGTGGTCATTGAGGAATTTTATCAGAAATTGCAGCAGGAACTTGATCAACGGGACAAGTTGGCTGAGGAATATTTTTGCAAACTTAGATCAATGTAGGAGTTTCATGGTGAATGGTAAGGCCTTAAGCAGTGTGGTTGAGCAGAGGGACCATGAAGTTCAGTTCCACCGTTCTCTGAAAGTGGGGCCACAGGTAGACATGGGCAGTGAAGAAGGCTTTTGGTACACTGGCATGCATCGTTCAGGACATGGAGGAGAGAAGTTGGGAAGCTATGTTGTAGTTCTACAGGATGTTGGTGAAGCTGTACTTGTAGTGTTGTGTTCAGTTTTGGACACATTGCGATCAGAAGGATGTTTTTAAATTAGAATGTGTGCAGACGGAATTTACAAAGATGTTGCCAGGACAGAGCAGTGTGACATACAGGGCGAGGTTGGACACGCAAGGACTTTATTAGAGCGTAGGAGACTGAGGGGGCATCTTATAGAAGTGTACAAGATTATGAGAGGCATGGATAGGGTGAATGGATTCAGCCTTTTTTTCCCAGAGTTGGGGAATCGAGGAGGAGAGGGCATCAGTTTAAGGTGAGAGGAGAAAGAATAAAAGGCAAACTGGTGGAATCTGTTTTACCCAGAGAGTGGTACGCAAAGGGAAAGAGCTGCCAGAGGAAATGGTTGAAGCATTTATATTAACAATATTTAAACAGTATTTGGACAGGTACATGGACAGGAAAGGACGAGAAGGCTGTGGGCCATGTGCTGGGAAATGGGGTAAGTGTGGATGGACATTTGGGTCAGCATGGATCAGCTTGAGCTAAAGAGCCTCTCTCCATGCTGTAAGACTTGATTACTCGATAAATAGGAGGAGAAAGTGAGGACTGTACATGCTGGAGATCAGAGCTGAAAACGTATTGCTGGAAAAGTGCAGCAGGGAAGGGCTTATGCCCGAAACGTCTATTCTCCTGTTCCTTGGATGCCGCCTGACCTGCTGCGCTTTTCCAGCAACACATTTTCAACGCTACTCTATAAATAGAACAGCATTCGGTTCAAACTCTCATTTTTGTTTTGGTCATGAGTTCGAACAATATTTGGACAAAGTTTTGTCAAGTTAACTTTGCAGATTTCTTTTTTCAATTTGTTACCAAACATATGTGTGTGTGCGTGTGTGTTAGTGTGTGTGTGTGTGTGTGTGTGTGTGTGTGTGTGTGTGTGTGTGTGTGTGTGTTAGTGTGTGTGTGTGTGTGTGTGTGTGTGTGTGTGTGTGTGTGTGTGTGTGTGTGAGAGAGAGAGACATATTTGCAACATCCAATCGTCATTTTTCTTTCCATCATAGTTTGAGTAAGTTTGTTTTGGTCACAAACTTGTTTTAGCAGATTGAATAAATCTATCTGACTTGTTCCTAACACTGATCCTGACACACCCTGAGAACTATAACATTGGCCATATCACCAACCAGGTGACATTTTTGTTTGTGGCCAGTGGACGGGTAGGACTAGAAAAGGGAACTTGATCCAAAAACATAGTTAATTATCGACTCAGTGAGCCGAACGTCAGTGTCGAAGAGTTTGTTGGAGGGAATTCTGAAGGATAGGATTTACATCCATTTAGAAATGCAACGATTGATTAGGGATAGTCAACATGGCTTAGTACGATGGAAATCATGTCTCATTAATGTGTTTGAGTATTTTGAAGAGGTCTTAAAGAAGATTGAAGGCACTGTGGTACATATTGTTTTCACAGACTTCAGCAAGGCGTTTAATAAGGTTCCCCATCGGAGACAGATTAGGTCTTTTAGAATCAAGGAAACGCTAACCAATTGTTTGCAAAATTGGATTGAAGGTGATGGATTGGTTTCCAGACTGGCGGCCTGTGGCCAGCGGTGTGCTGAAAGAATCAGTGCTGAACTCACAGTTATTCATCATGTATATAAATGACTTGCATGTGAATATCGGAGGCATGGTTAGTAAGTTTACAGATAAAATAAAAAAAAAGTGGTGCAGAGGATAGTGAGGAAGATTAACTCAGAGTACAACAGCACCACTGACCATCAATGGGCCAAGGACTGGCAGATGGAGTTTAATTTTAATATTTGTGAGGTTTTGCATTTTGGTAAGTTAAAGCAGGGTAGTACCCTGGGGAGTGTTGCTGAACAAAGAGACCTCAGGTGTATGTTCATAGTTTCTTGAAAGTGGAATTACAGGTAGACAGGGTGGTGAAGAACGCAGTTGGCATGGTTGCCTTAATCGGTCAGAACTTTGAGTATAGGAGTTGGGGTGGCATATTGCGCTTGCACAGGATGCTGGTGAGGCCACTTTAAATACTGATCTGCAGCTATCTCCAGCCTTTACGAGCACTTCCATAGAACACAGAACAAAGTACAGTACAGCACAGTACAGGCCATTCAGTCCTCGATGTTGTGCCCCCCCCACCCCCCGTTTATCCTACTCTGAGATCAGACGAACCAGCATGCTTCCTTTCACTTTCTTCCTATGCCTATCCAAGATTCTCTTAAGTCTCCTTCACATATTTGACTCTATTTCCACTGCTGGCAGTGCATTCCACACACCCACCTCTCTATGTCTAAATAACCTGCAACTGATATCTCCCCTAAACCTTCATCCAATTACCTTATTATTATGACCCCTTATGATAGGAGAGAAATGTTGAGAAATGTTGCTCTTGGTTTTATGTGCACTGTTGTCAATATCTTCCATAACCTTAGGACATCATTCAGAGCATCGGGACTGCTGCGCAGGGACAGGAGGAAGTAATTCTATTCCCACACCCCTGTTACAAAGTGGAGGCCATTTAGCCTCTCAAGTCTATTACAGAGGGACAGGAGGAGGCCATTCTGCTTCTTGAGCCTGTTATGCAGTAACTATCAGTTGTAAAATACTTACAGACAAAAATACTCCTAATATAAATTTTAAAGTTGTAAGTTGACTCAGGCCAACTGTGAACGTTTTATTTTGACACTTTGAAAAGCTGCTTTGGAGAAACTATTGGCGGGAAAGTGGGAGGCCTTCACAAATGAGTTACAGAGTCTAGCGACACAACGTTCCTGCCTATGAGCAGGGTAAGGCAGGTAGGTGTAGGGAATGCTGAATGGCGACAAGAATTGAGGCTCTGTTCAAGAAAAGGCGGAAGTATGTGATTGGTCCAGACAGTAGGGATCGAGTGACTCCATCGTGGAGTACCAGGGATGTGGGCTAATGCTCAAGAGGGAAATCAGGAGGGCAAAATGTGGGCATAAGATATCTTTCGAAAATAGGGTAAGGGACATTCCAAAGAGATTCTACAACTACATTAAGGTCAAAAGAATAACTAGGGAGAGAACAGGACCCCTTAAAGATCAGCAATTTTGATCTATGTGTGGAAATACAGGAGATCGGAGAGATACTAAATAAATGTTTTGCATCAGTATTTACTGTGGAGTAGGATATGGAAGGTAGAGAACTTGGGGAAATGAATAGTGATATCTTGAAAATTGTCTATTTTACAGAAGATGAGGAGCTGGATATTTTAAAATGCATTAAGGTGGATAATCCCCTCTGACCTTTTAAGTGACTCTTGGTTAGGCACGTGGATTTTAGTACAATGAAGGGCATGAAGGTTAGTCTGACCTTAGAGTAGGATAAACTGCCGGCACAACATCAACAGCTCCAGGGCCTGTCCTGTGCTGCACTGTCCTATGATCCATGAACTAACCAAATGGACCCCAGATCTGTTGGGAAGCTAGAGAAGTAATTGTTCGGTCTCTGGCTGAGATATTTGTATCATGGACAGTCACAGGTAAGGTTGTGTCATTGTTTGAGAACAATTGGTAAGGAAAAACCAGGAAACTGTAGACAAGTGGGACTGATGTCATTGGTGGGTAAGTTGTTGGGGGGGATTCTGAGGGACAGCATTTACTTTTGTTTAGAAATGCAAATTCTGATTAGCGATAATCAACATGACTTTGTGTGTGGAAAAGCATGTCCCACTGATTTGATTTATCTTTTTGAAGAAGTGACGAATAAGATTGACAAAGGCACAGAAATAGAACTGTGGAATAGAATATAGACTTTAGTAAGGCATTCAAAAGGGTTCCGCATGGTAAACTGGTTAGCATGGTGAGATCAAATGGAATACAGGGAGAGTTGGGGGTAACTGGCTCGAAGGATAGTAGACGAAGGAAATGTTTGTGAACTGTTATATAGTTTTGGACTAGAGTTCTGTGACCAGCAGTGGACCACAAGGATCGAATGGCTTTTGTCATTTTAGATAAATAATTTGGATGTGAATACAGTAGGAATTGTGAGTTTGCAGATAACACCAAAATTGGTGAGGTAGTGGACAGTGCAGATGGTTAACTCAGAGTAAACCGGGACGCTGATCAGATAGGCTAAAGGGCCGAGGAGTGGCGGATGGAGTTCATGCTAGACAAATGGAAGATGTAACATTTTGTTGAGGCAAATTGTCTTAGCGCTTATAGTTAGACTCCTGGGAAGTGTTTTCAAACAGACAGCTACATAGAAATTAGAGAAGCGCTGCAGTGTGGAACCAGGCCATTTGGCCCACCGAGTCCACACTGACCCTCCAGATAACATCCTGACCAATAAACCCAAAGGTTACCCCGATAACTCTACATTTCCCATCGACAATCCACCAAACCTGCACATCCCTGGATACTGCAGAGCAATTTAGTGAGGTTACTGAATCTAATCTGGCCATTTTTGGCTGTGAGAGGAAAACCAAGCACCCAGAGGAAACTCACGCACACACAGGGATAAGGTGCAAACACCGCACAGAGAATCACCAAAGGGTGGATTCTAACCCAAGTCATTGGTGCTGTAAACCAGTATTGCTAGCCACTGTGCCACTCAATGACCAGCTACGAGAGAAACTGCATCCTCCCACTATCTCTGGATCTGTCACATCTGTTCAAATGATGCCGAATTCCAGTGTGGTGCTTGCCGACAAGCCCTCCTTTACCTCCACCCCAGAATTCACATTCTGGTGGACAGGAACTTAAGCTGTACCTGACGCATTGCCTGCTCTTCTGTCCTCACCCCTTCCCCTTCTTCCAGGTTGTCCATTAATACTGCAGCATGCAAGATTATTGCTGATCTGCTGCATATACTGGAGATCAAAAACAAAAGCTGTTCTGATGAAGAATTCCCAAATTAAAAATTTTGACTCACTCTCTTCCTACAGGGGATTGGGAAAGAGTGAATTCTGAAATGAATTCCTGTTGAAGGGCTTATGACCGACACATAGACTTTCCTGCACCATGGATGCGCCCTGATCCGCTGTGCTCTTCGAGGGCCAAACTTTCGACTTTCTTCCTTCAAATAGTACCAGACCCGTTGAGTTTTGCCTGCAAACGCTTGTATATCTAATTTCCTGTTTAGAACGTACACATTTTTTCCCTGCAGTATTGACTTTCATACACATCTCCCACCAGTGTTTGCTAATAAATCTTGTTTATAACCTCCAGTCAAATAGTTTCTGTGTAATCTTATTGCTGGGGTGAGATGAATGGTAGATTCAGTGAGATCTTTCCTGAGGCCTTTCTTGACATCACAAAATCTCGCTGCACTTTGTTCGAACAATATATGAATTGAAAAGGCAGAGAAGGATATGGGCCAAGGGAAATGGGGTTAATGTGGACAGACATTTTGGTTGGTATGGACCAGTTTTGGCTGAATGGCCTGTCTCTGTGCATGACCGTAAATAAAAGTGGCTTTGGGTATAGACATAAAGGGTGAAATTGAGCAACAATGTCTTGGAAGGATGATTTCACAGGTTTCAGAATGCTGAGATATACATTTCAATAGCATCCGGCAAAATAAGCCAGTATTACTAGGAGTGATGGTGAATGGAATATAGTAATGAGTTCAGATGATGGAGAGTTGTGGATGAGGACTTGTTCTGCAGCTCTGTAACTGTGAATGGGGTCAGCAGATTCTTCAACTCGTCGGGCTGAATCTAACAATAATTTGTCTTGGAGTGATTTTCATTGAGTGTGACAGGGGATTGTCTGCACGAGGTCGAGCTAGTTTCCTGGTGCTATCATATCGAACTCACCTCATTAACTACTCATTCTACCCCATGGTGTCCCTCTCATTCAATGCTAGCCCCATTCTCTCACCCATCTTGGCTAGAGGTACCCACCATCGCCCGGATGCCCCTGGACATTCCATTATCCCTTGCACTGGTGCCTTCTTTAAAAGGACAATGGGCATTCGATTGAGCTTTCCTCAGTTTGGAGCTGCCATGTACAGTTTACCCAGAGCATAGCAGATAAGGATCAATTACACCACGGTTTGTCAACAGGGTCACAGATATCCTGGTGGATGGGTTAGTACATCTCTTCACAGAGTGGGCCACACCACCAGTCGCGCCGAGCATGATCTGAGCTCACCACCCAGCTCAGTGTAGTACCTGCGATCTGTAGCAATGTCCAGCAATACAGGACAAAGATCAATAACATTCCCCACTCTGCGAGGATAAGGTCATTGTATGCTCTCTGGTCCCTCGTGCTAAATGTATGTCTGTTCCAGCACCGACACCCGAACAAGGCTCATGCTCTACCACTCTCACTCCTGCATGCAGCACCCACCCCTCTCTCTCTGTGTCTCTTGCCTTTGTAATATCCCCACAGATGGTAGAATTCTCTGGAGAATGCTGATTATGGAATATTCCAAATAATATTCCAAATAATTCCCAGTTTCAGGAAAATGGTAGTGCCCCAGTGTGTAAAACATTAGGTGAAGGAACAGAGTGTTTCTTTTTAAGTCACATGCAACTAAAATCCATCATGAGTCCATTCAGCCCTTCAAATGTGCTGTACCATTTAATAAGATCGAGGGTGATCTGACTGTCTCCTGAGCTTCACGTTGCAGGAACTTTCAATCATTTTCAGCCCTCTGGTTTCCTGTCACTGACCAGACAACACTCACGCACTTCCTACCTTGGGTTTCTTCAAGCATGTGTTCGGGATGCATTTCCCATGGGGACCAAACATCAAAAAGTATATTGCATCAGCTTTTTACTTTCAGACAATGGTTAGCATGCTTCACACAGACCAGACAAAAATGTACTTATATTTTATAGATATCGATCTCTAATCACAATTATTAATTCTGGTTATTTCGCTTGGGTCACCTTATTATATTCAACCAAATATAGCATCCAATCAACTGTCTCGCTATAAAATACAATTTCCAGGGAAGCATTTTTTCTTCCTCAGTTATTATCTTGACCGTTATCTGAATTGTACCTTATTTACTTCTTATCACAATTTATATTTTACTTTGACTTTGGCTATTTCTATCTCTAGCAGTTACACAGTCTCGCAATCTGTTGGCTGGATGGATGGTTTATGATGCAGAGGAAGGCCAACAGCGCAGATTCAATTCCCCAATCAGACAGAGGTTGCCACGAAGGGGACGCTCTCTCAACTTCATCCTGTCACCCGTGGTGTGATGATCCTTAAGATAAACCATAATTTGTGGTCTCACTAATGAGAAAGTGGTCCTTTGGGACTCTATTCTATCCATGTTAACATTTTAATTTTTTCAAAAATATTTTTATTCAGAGAAAATCTTTTTAGTGCTTCAGTGAACTCGGAAAACAATGGAAATTGAACACAATTACACCCATGTGCATGTACATGAAAAAAACAAAGGTAAATCAACGGACCGAAGGAAAATTTTAAAAATTAAAAAAGCAAATAGTAGAACTCAGTGTAACAAAACTATAGCTCTCAACCTTCAAGATCCTTAACTAATACGCGTTCATTTGTTCGTAATTCTTCCTCTGTGGACATTAGATTCATTAGTCAAGTTCGTCATAGCTATATAAAAGTCTTTATTTGAGTAGCAAGTCAGCCTGTACCTTGGTAATTCAAAAAGGGCTGCCATGTCTTATAAAAGTCCTTTATTTTCTGGTGCAACATACCTTTACAAAGGTCCAAAGAGCTATGCTCCTTGAAGAGGTGACGACAACCCAATAAACCCAGGGGGTTTTCAGACACCCAACACAACAGATTTTTTTTTTCTGAACAAAGAGAGTGAGGCTATCGAAGTTTTTTTTTCATATGCACATGTGAGTAAGGTAGACTGGGAAGGCCCAGGAAAAGGGAAACCTGATCCATCTCCAATTCGGTCTCCAAGATCCTCTCCATCCCATCGAACACACTGCTCCTATAGCACCGGTGGAAGGTCAACAAGCAATGAGTAAGAGTGTCCATAGTCATTCTGTATTTAAGACATACTCCATCTTGAATTCTGAGAGAGGATCTGGGGCCAAATATATGAAGAATCTTCAACTACATGGCAAGAGTCTTCTCACAGATCGAAATCCTTCTTGCATTTTCACAAATATCCTCCCCTGTGTCCGAAGAGATCTGAACCCCCAACTCCCTTTGTAGACCTCAGAACAGCGCAAAGTCTCGTCTGAGGACCCACTCTCCAACAAATGATAAAGGGTACTGTCAGAGAGTGTATTCTTAGCACTAAGCACCCTCTTCTCTGTATCGGATCTGTACGGGTCTGTTAAAAGCGTGGTTCTTTTTTGAATAATATCTCTGATCTGATGAAAAGAAAACAGAAGAGATCTCTACTCGGTAGTCTGTAGTTATGACTTATTTGATCAAAGGACTTCTTTGTTTCTCCCTCAGATAAATCATCATAGCAAGATATACCCACGAGTTTCCCATAGTTTAAACATGGAATCCAGTATCCCGGTCGGAAACACGGTACACCACATTTTTGGATAAGAAATGAGGTGTGGCTATATTGCCCTCGATCGGACACATTGCCCTCCCTACTTTAAAATCATTGATACTCATTGGAAAATGGCAATTCTTTGTACCTGTCCTCATTTTGTCTATGAATATCAGACTAATAAGGGAGTTCTTTGCCTGAGAATCTTCAATATGTAACCATATTGATGCCGAGGCCTCACTAACATCGGGTAAAGAATACCTGTATAATTAGTCCTGAACACGCTGGGACCATATTGAGTAATCTCCTAATATTGCAGCCCTTTATAAGCTGGTGTGGTCCAGTTTGACAATGGAAGGATACACATTTTCCAGCCGTAATGTAAGGGTCTCAGACAGGATTTTGAAATCAACATTTAAAAGTGAGATGGGACTATAAGAAGCAAAATCTTCCAGTGTCTTCGTTTTGTTAAGAATAAGAGAGACATGAACCTCTCTTAAGGATGGTGGGCGGCAGTCGTGACTGTGTGAGCGACTAACATGGTAAGCATCGACCCTGAAAATAGATTTATAAATTCCACATAAAATTCACTTGGAAATCCGTCAGGACCGGGCGCCTTTCCGCCCTGAAGCTGCTCTACACCCTCTAGCACTGACAATGGTGCATTAAGGCAATACACTTATTTGGGGGTTACCCCTGGAAGATCCAAGTTCTTGAAGAAAGACTCCATCTCAGTCCACCTCTCCTCATAATGCTGAGTCTGATATAATTCGGAGTAAAATCTCCGAAATGCTGCTTTAACCTTTATGAGATTTCAGGTAAGGGTTCCAGTACCTTCCCTACTTGAGGTAGTGGCTTTGGGGCTCTCTTTTACCTCGCAAGATAGGCTAAATAGTTGTCCAGCTTATCACCATGCTCAAACAGACTTTCTTTTGCAGAAGTAAGTTCCTTCTTGGCTGTCTGTGTGAGCGTGGAATTCATTGTAGACCGAAGTGTTGTGATCCTCTGCAGCCTAGCCATGGAGGATCTATCACACTATGCCCTCTCAGCTGCCTTCAAACGTGCCTGGAGCAAGCGTTCCTGCTCCAACTTCTGCCATATCCTAAGGAATAATTATTCCTTTGGCATAAGCCTTAGCAATTTTTCATAGAATGGATGGGTTACTGGTTGAATCTGAATTAATGGCTCAGAAATATCTGAATTCATTACAGAAATACTCAATGTACTTTCTATCCTTAAGAATAAAGGGATCCATTCGCCACTGTCTCGAATCTGTTATGTTGCCCTTAATCTTAACCAATAAGTAGACTGTTGCATGGTCAGAAATGGTAATATTCCTAATTGTACAGAACACCACCGAATTGAAGATTGCTGCAAGGTGTGGAAGAGATCAACCCTCGTGTGGCATTTCTGCGGGTTAAAGAAAATAGTAAAATCCCTATTTATGAGATGGATCGGCCTCCAAACATCTACCAGCCCCAGTTCCACACAAAAATCGACTAACTGCTCAGAAAGTAAAGATGGTACTGGGGATTTTGGGCATTCTGTCCACCGTGGGTGCAAAAGACAATTGAAGTCTCCTCCTACAATAATGTGCTGCGAAGAAAGATTACTTAATTTGGAAAATGCATCTATCAGGAATTTAAGGCTGTGCACCAGGGGGCAATAAACATTCAAAATACCATTTCTTCCCCATATATGTTTGAGGATTATGATCCTCCCGTGGATGCCTAATACAATCTCGTAATTTAAATGGAAGATTCTTCCTCACCAGTATGGCTTCTCCCATACTCCTAGTATTAAAAGACTAGAAATAAACCCGATCAAACCCACCCTGCTGCAATGTCAAATGTTCCTTGTCATCAATGTGCATCTCCTGCAATAGGACAAGATCCACCCTCTCCTTGTTAAGGCTAGAAAGTACCTTTTTCCTCTTAACTGCCTCCCCTTAATGCTCCAGATACACCATTTAAGCATGACATTAGCCATAACACACTGGAACAACATTTGAACTCCAGAGAGGAAGAACTCAAATTACACATTGCTGAGCATCAATGAAAAAAGACTCATCGAGCCTAAAAAAAACATACTAACTAAAACTACTACAACTAACAAGCTTTCAAAACGTTCTACAACTAAATACATATAAAGACAAACAGAAAACAGGCTACAAAGTGCCAATGGCAATCAGGAGAGGCATTTAACACCCCCCCCCCTCACTGGGGGCATTTGCACGTCACAAATCTTTATCTGCTGCCCCATTATCAATACTACATCCCTGGCAATTAAACACAAAAATCTGGATTGAACTGCCCTTAGGTAGGCATTCAGTCTTCATGATCAGCTTAATAACTCCCTCCAACTTGAGCCGAACCCGACACACAAACTAAGCAAGAGAAAAATGAGTAGCAATATTAATCAAGCTTACAGTGAGTACTCTACCCATCCCTGACTGTAATTCAATATTACTTAATACCAGAAAGATTCAACAAACGTTCTTTAAAACGAGAGAAACATGATTGTCGATATCCATTAAAGCATTCAGCCTGCTTTATAGTGTCCACAAAGTTTTCGCGTCCTCTGGATCGTCAATGGATCTATTGAAAGATCCACCAGTGCGTAGAACTATTGAAAGCATATGGAGTACCGCTGCGTTCATGAAGGAATACTGAATCTCAAGTTCCCTTACTCTTCTCATGATATCATCAAAAGATTTTCTTTTCTCAATTACTGCCGCTGAAAAGACCTGGAAGAGCATAATCCTGGAGCCCTCGTCGAATCTTTTCCCTGTGTTCTGGAAGCTTCCATAAGTCTTTGATTGTCTCTGCAACTACGAAATCGCACAAGGACAGGGTGAGGGCTTTGGTCTGAGTCTGACATACGCTCCATAACCCGATGAACTGTCTCACTCTTCACTCGTCTCTCTTCAGCTTCGAAGTAAAGGAACACGGCAGCCAGTTCTCGAAAAAAACTCACTGGCTGAACACCTTATGTCTCCAGCAGACCGATCATATGAACATTCTTCATTATTTCCTTGTTTTCGAGGTCGTCACCTTGTTCAGTTAAGGTACGGACCTGTTTTCCAAGGGCGAGGATCCGCTCCTTAGAGGAATCGATCACAAACTCTGCCCCTGCAGTTTGACGCTCGACCTCATCCGTTCTGTTTCCAAGGCTTTCAAGTTGCTGTTCATGTTTTTGGAGCACAGCTGAGAGTGGTTCTAGTTTCCTACTGAATATTTCTTCAATCATGGTTTCAATCATTTCACGTATCATTTCACGTAACTTGATTAACTCGGTGACCAAGGCCTGGTGAGTAACTAGGTCCATCGAACGAGCAGAGGGGGTTGCAGCTACAGTTTCAGGCATGCTGACAGCTTCTGTCGTTGCCCTGCATGTTGGGACTTACTCGATCCTTTCCCATGTTTTGTTATTTCCACTTGACAAAACGGAATTAGTAAGGATTCTATAGCTCATTTAGTGTTCAATTTTAAGTAAATGACTGTTGTGGGGTAGGTTAGATTACCACTCTGATTCAGAGCCCAGCAAGGCAGACCTTTCAGATCGCTGCCGTCTTGTTTACCCGTTAAAACTTTATCAATATTATAATTTCGTTTAATTCCTGGATATTCTGGAGCCGTGCCATTCAGTACCACTGACTACATTTTCCCAACACTGCATATTGCTGCCCACTCCTCGATAATCCTTGACTCATCTGTGATTCGTGAACCTGCCTCAAAAATATTCAATATCTCTGCCTCGAAGAGACTGCAGGAAAGAGTGTTTCAAAGACTCACTGCACCCTGAGAAAATAAACATAAACCGACTCATCGATGTGTGAGATTAGTTTTATTTTTGTATCCTGATCTGAGAAAGGATATAGTAATATTGGAAGCAGTTCAGAGGTGCTTCCCTTCACTTATTCCATGGATGAAGGGCTGACAATATGGAGACTTGGAATGAGAGCTGATCTTATTGCAATATACAATGCCTTGAGGTGAATGGATCAACGAGATACCCACTGGGTGTTTGCATAGTCCAAACTTGAAGTCATTGTCATAGAATCCGTACAGTGTGGAAGCAGGGCATTCTGCCCATCGAGTCCACACAAATCCACCGAACAGTATCCTACCCAGACATGCCCCCCTACCCTATCCATGTAACTCTGCATTTCCCATGACTAATGCACTTAACCTACACATTCCTCGTCACTCTTAGTAATTTATCATGGTCAATCACTCTAAGCTGCACATCTTTGGAATATGAGAGGAAACTGGAGAACGGGGAAGAAACCCACACAGACACGGGAAGAATGTTCAAACTCCACATAGAGGGTTGGATGAGGTTGGAATTTACCTCAGCTCATTGCTGATATGAGGTAGCAGTGCGAACCACAAATCCACCATACTGCTCCATTAGCCCTAATAGTTACCTGCGGTTGATGAAAGAAATCTGCCTGACTTGTTCCTGTCACTGAATCTGGCCCAGTCTGAAACCTTTATAATCAGTCATATCACCAACCTGGTTACATTTAAAATGTGCTATGAGCAGTGGAGAAGTGGGAATAGAAAAGGAAACTGTTGACACCCTCCAACATCAGTTAGAACCGGATTGAGGAGAAATTCTCAAAGTTGGATTTCATTAAAGTGGGAATTCTCTTTCTCAGAAGTTTGGAATGTTTGAATCTTTATATGAAAGCAAGGCTGGCCTCGTCAGATTGTTTATAGACAGGTGAATCTGGGATAATGGTGCATGGAGAGAAAAGTGCAGCTGGGACCACAATAAGATGAGTCACGACCTTATTTACGTGTGGAGTAGTGTCAAAGGGCCGAATGGCCCCCTCGTGTCCCTCAGCCCTGTGTTCTGATGTTCTATTCAGCCCTTCGGACCTGCTACACAGGGGCAGATCGAGGTCACTCCGATGTTTAGGTGCAGTTTTAGAAATGAACTTAGAACATCCAGGCTGGGTCAGAAAGTGGCCACCAACCTCAATCCTTCTTTCCAGGCTTCCCCTCTCTGTAACTTCTGCTCCATATGTGAGTCATGTTCCAGACCCAGATTCACAGTGAATACAACCACCATACCCCACCAAGGGCTAACTCAAAGAAATCTTCTGGTCTCCCTGAATGCAACATTGTACAATACGATTTCCAGGAAAATAACCCGTTACTTTCCAAAAGCATAACATAAGAATGCAAGAAAAAGGAACAGGAGTCGGCTATTCGGCCCCTCAAGCCTGAACGCTCATTTAATAAGAACATGTCCGAACTCCGCTTTCCCACGCAATTCGTTGTATCCCTCCACAACTCTTTTGGAATAGGGAATTTCAGACATTCACTACCTTCTGAGAAAAGATTGAAATTGGTGTTACTTATTCGGTATCTATCTCCTTGAGTTCGAGGCTCAGGGGAAACACCTTCTCAGCATTTACCTTGTCAAGCCCCCTCTGTATCTTGTACATTTCAGTAATATCACCTTTATGCATTTCAACTGCAATGAATAATCGCCTCAGCATTTTAGATGCACTCAATAAATCAACCCTTTCCTACCAGGAACCCGCCTCATGAACCAACCTAGTTACTTGCAACGTCAGCATGCTGACATTACGTTTCATGCACAGGAACAGTCCAATCACTTTGTATTGCTCCTTTTTTTGGGAGTCCTCTCCATTAAATAACAGCCTGAATTTTGGTTCTCTGTGTCATCTACACTCTCGGATGTATATTGCACTCAGCTCCCGCCGTCAGGCTATCAGTGTAGATTGTAAATAACTGATGCCATCGGCTTGATATTTGTGGTAATCCAGTAGATACACCTTTATCATGAAGATCCAGTAATCCTGACTCTCCGATTTCTATGTGTTAACCCACCGTCATTCCATGCTAATATAATATCCGTCAAAGTAAAAGCCTCTGTCTTGTGTCAGAACGTTTATTTTGTGATATCTTGTGGAAAATCTCTGGAAAGCCTCATGTTGACTAGCTCCCTTTACGAAGGCTGTTTGTCACATTCTCAGGAGTTCCTGATGAAGGGCTCGTGCTCGAAACATTGACTTTCTTGCTCCTTGGATGCTGCCTGACCTGTTGTGCTTTTCCAGCATGACTCTAATCTTGACATTCTCAGGATCGCCAGAAAAAATGTATGATTTTACAGAACAAAAGTAGTTTCCCTTTCACAAAACCATGCCACTCTGGGTTTAGCTTTTCTAACTGCCTTGCAATTCCTTCCTTATCAACAGGCTCTAGAAGATTCCCAGCAATAATGGTTAGGCAAAATGTTTCCTGCTTTCTGTCTGATTCGTTTCTTGAAGACAGGCGCCACATTGGAGGGTCTCCAGTTTCGCTGGAACACTTCTGTAATCCAGAGTGTTATGAAGTAGTTCACACAGTGCTGCTAGTCACTCTGTGACCATTTCTTTTAAAATTAACTATGAATTACTACTGACCTGCTACCCTTATTCTTGCCTGTTAGTTTAAAACCGTGTTACTTTTGTTGCAGACAGTTCAAGGAATTCCCTCCTACTACCATTTTGTTTATACCATTTAAATGCTTAGAGTACTTTCCCCATGAGGAACCATTTAAAATACTGGTGTAAGTTATTTGCCTGTTCCCTGTGACCAGTTCCCTCGTTACACCCTCCATATGGCCTCAATGTACTTTCCTGACTGCACTTCTGCCTCAGCTCACAAACACATTTTTAAGCTTTTCTTTTATACAGACGGAAAAGCTCGTGATACTTGTTTTTATATTTCTTGCAAATTTATTACATCATATCGTTTCATACACCTTCCTCGCTTTCTAGATTCATACAGTCATATTGTGCACAAACAGACCATTTGGTCCATTTTGTCCATGATGGCCAGGTTTTCTAAACTAAACTAGTCTCATTTGCTTGCACTTGGCCCATATGCCTCTAAACGTTTCCATTCATATGTTTGTCCAAATGTCTTTGAAACATTGTTGCTGCACTTGCATCTACGACTGTTCCTCTGGCAGCACATTCCATACTTACATCACCCTCTGTGTAAATAAAGTTGCCCCTTTGTCCCTTTCAAGTTTTCCCTCTTTTACTTTAAAGCTATGCATCTATGTTTGAACTCCCCGCTCCTGCAGAAAAGACCTTGGCTATTCACCCTATCCATGCCTCCCATGACATTATAAACTTCGAGAATGTCACCCCTCAACCTCCTACAATCCATCTGATACTAACTTCGAGATAAAATGTTTAACAATAAGCACTTCAAATTTGAAAGAATTATAAAGATGACAGGTAAAGAAAACAGCCCAAACTTCATACTTTCAGTTTTGCTCTATGTTACAAAACTAAGGCAGCATGAAACTCTTACTAGTGCAAATAAGAGGTCAAGCACCTGAATTCCTTAGTGTGAAGGAGGTGATGATCTATAGAGTGAAAACCTATCTCTTGCTAGATCTATATAATACCACATGGTCAACATTCTCTTTCCTGTTCTCTCTATGACCTTGTGTGGTTGTGTTTTCTTTATCTTACACTCACTTGGAGAGACCCCTTTCCCCCATTCACACCTTAATTTAAACCCATTTTGCATCATCTTCTCGTTCACAACTGCTAATATCCCGTTTATCTTATGCCATGCCCTCTTTTCCAAGTCATGCATCCCCCAACTCCGGCAAGGGATTAAAAAGCCCAGTTTCCAACCTTTTTCAGTTCTGAACAAGTCACACGGACTTGTAAGGCTAACTCTGTTTCTCTGTCTCTGCAGATGCTGCCAGACCTGCTGGGTTTCTCCAGAAACAAATAGGAACAGCACAAATTTTCAATTAAAGAAATAGCGAAGCTTACTGGAAGTAAAAACACAAAAATGGCTGGAGAAACTGAGAGCTTCGTAAAACGGTCACTGGACCCAAAAGATTGACTCGACATTCACTACAAAAGACGCCCGCAGACGTGCTTTGTTTCTTCAGCAATTTTTAAACAAGTTCCAATTTGTGAAAGCTTCTCAAACGCCCTGTCCAACACGGAGCGTCGTACCCTGGGAACTGAACGATAATGCAAAGTGCACACATTCATTGGCTCTGAAACTGCATATGGCTGGCATCACTGACACCACAGAGCTCTTCATCATGGTCAGGGAGAAAACCAGAGAGAAACACATTCAATTCAACCGCAGAAGATGACATTAAGATAAAGCAGAAGATTCAGATGAATATGTTAAAGGGTTTGAGTAATGTAACAAATTGGAAGCATGACACCAAAGAGAGACCCTCAGCAGAATGAGAGTAGGAAAACTGAAGTATTACCGCATCAGAAACCAGGTGATGTCACTGAGTTCACGGCTGATCGGTGACTGGGTCTCGATGTGAACTGGGGGACAGTCAGTAGAATTGAATTGCAGATATTGCAGCTCAAACTGGGCTATCACGTGATGCTGTTAACAACAGCAGCAATAGAAGCAGGATTGTATTCAAACATAATCTGTATTATTTTCTCCAGGATATTCCATCAGTCTATCATTACCACCAAGCCGAGTTCAGTAATGTGTGTGGGTGAACATGCCAAGGTCAGGACCATGTCCACCTAAAGCTGATGACAAACCATTAAAGCTACCGCACTTGAATGGTTTCATTCCAAACAGCAGAACTGACATCTGATAGAGAGGATGAAATGATCCCAAGACCAACAGATCAGATATAAGCTCTGCAGTCGTTCCACATCCAAACATAAATGTCGGTGTACTATTAAACAACTTACTGGAGGATAGGACTCCAGAAATATCCCCATTTTAAGTAATGGAACAGCTCTGCACATTAATGAAAAAGACAAGGATAGCATATCTGCACCATCCTCAGCCAGAAGTGTTGAATCGATGATCCACGTCACTGTCGTCATGATGCCACAGAATCACAGATGCCAGTCTTCAACGAATTCGATTCGCTGCACTTGACATGAAGAAACAGTTGGACACGTAGATACGACAAAGGCAATGGACCCTGACACCATTCCCGCAATGGTACTGAAGACTTGTGCTGCACAACAAGCCGTGTCCCTGGGGAAGCTTTTCCATTCCAGCTCTAACTCTGACAACTCCCTGGCAATGTGGAAAATTACTCACACTATGTCCCGTCCCCTAATAGATTAATAATTACATTCTGACCATTTAACACTCCCTCAGTGCCTTCACGATAATCACATTGGTGGGAGTTCATTTTGACAGAGCTGTCAAGCAATATAGAAATAACCCGCTCAGTGTGGTTTCTGATAGGTTCCTATGTGGACATGGTGCTGTTGTGGAAATGTCACTGGATTACTAATCCAATACAGGATAATGCTCTGGCAGCTGGTGGAAGTTAAAAAAAATATATACTAAAATATCAAGATCTAGAATCTGGTGATGGTAACAGTGACCTTGCATCCAATGTTGATTGTAAACATCGATCTCCTTCCCCAACGTACTTTCAGGAAGTGAATCTCCCGTGCTTTCCTGGACTGGCCTAAAAATAACTCCAGACACAGAACCATGTGATAAAGTCTTCAATGGTCCCTGAAACGGCTAAGCAAGACACTCAATTGTATCACACGGTTCCATGGTCTTAAAGGATAAAACCAAACAGAATACCCGGCACCAGCCTCCATATCACAAAAGGGCACAAAAGTCCTGTTGACCCTGCAGAGTCCTCCTTCCTAAGATATGAGAGCTTGTGACAACATTTACAAAGTTTTCACACAGGCTGCACGGAAACATCGGGAAAGGAGTAGGCCATTGAACACATTGAGCCTTCCCCATTCTAGTTCATTGAGAAAATCTCCTCAATGCAGTTTTCCCGACACAGTGATTATATCCATTAATATGTTTAAACATTGTGAAATATAAAATAAGAACTGTTGTAGTCCCTTCAGTCCATCAATCTTGCTCCTTGATTCAATATACAGGCAGTTCTCTGATAACGCGGGTTTATTAAACGTGATTTGACTGCAGTGCGATTCGTGAATTGTGCACCTTTTTTCTACAAAGTGAGCTCCCGCTCACTGTGACGCGATTCCTTGCCAGGCACCAACTGAACAACAAAACACAGCTTCAGGATCCTCTGTCTGCAAAATGCACCCTCTGAGTGTTCAGCTAAAACAGAAATGCAATCCGCTCTGCAAAGCCTTGAACCTGAGCCTGAAACGGAGAAGTGTTCTCTCCAATTAGAAGGAACTTTATTTCAAACCGGGGGAGAATCTTGAGGAGAAATGGAATTCCATGTTGGCATCAGGTGGTCAGTCAGCGTTGCGCGCTTTCTGGTGAAGAGTTTGGTGAAAGGTGCAGGGCTGTAGCCAGTGACTGTATTGTGAATGTGTTGCATTTACAGCACTATTTTATTACCATATATGATGTAAAGGTTTAATTAGACTGAGCTAGTGTGTTTGTTAGACTAACTTTAATTTTGGTTTTTTACTGATATTTTGCGGTTCGCCCATTTTCCCCTTTTCCCCATAGACCACATTATTTATATTGCATGATTTTCTGCAACACAGTGATGCACAGGAACACAGCTACCACGTTATTGGAGAGCAACCTGTAATAATATCTGATCCTCTATCTTCATACCATACCCTGCTCTCTCCCTATCCCTTTAGTTTCCAGAAATCCATTTTCATATTCAGTGTCTTGGTTTCCACAGTCTGATCTGGGAGATAATTCCCCGGGTTCACCAGTCTCTGAGTGCAGACATTTATTCTCATCTCAATGCAGAGTGGTCTGTCTGTATCTAATACTGTGGCCCCTTGTTTTGATGTCGCAGACAGGGGAATTGTCACTCTTGCTTCCAATCTGTCTTGTCCTGACAGAGTTTTATATACTTCACTGATATCTCCACTCATTTTCCTAAAGCCTATGGAATTCAGGCCCAGCCGCCCCAGATTCTGCTCCCACAACAGCGATCAGTTTAATTTTCTTCGCTGCTCTCCCTCAATGTCAGGTTTGTCCTTTATTAGGTAAGGAGACCAAAACTGTACATAATACTGCACAGTGTTCGAGATGAGGGCTCACCAACGCCCTGTACAGCTGCAGTAAAACACCCTTACTCCTGTAATCAAATCCCCCTGAAATGAAGGTGAATACACGATTTATCTGCCTATCTGCTTTCTGCTCCTGAAACTTTGCTTTCAGTGACTGGTGTACAGGGAGATCCATATCCTTTTTCAATGTTACAGCTCCCCAC